>NC_090877.1:3737456-3744956 GCF_036669935.1 Montipora foliosa | reverse complement strand
AGTGCATTTTTGAACTACCAGTGTCTGCACGGTGTACAAAAATGACATTGCCCGATTGATTTGTTTAGGGACTCGTTTTAACAGCTTGCCCAACACCTATTTCTCTTTGAATAGAGAATCGTGCCCACGCCTTTTTGCTCGTCACCTCTCCCTTGACCATATATGGTAAAAATATTCACACCTTTGGAGGTAACAGAAGGACGAGCTAAATGGGCCATTTAAAGCGGTCTGAATAGTTTGATGATTGTGTCGACCCTCGTGGAAACAACTGAAACTAACTGTTCTTGACCGACAGCACGAGAATTCAAGTGGCACTTTTGAAAGTGAAATGCGTTGAATATTCAAGACTTGTAAACGACATCTTTTAAACTAACGTCGTCTTACATGTATTGATTGAGATTACGCAAGGTTAAGTACTGTGTGCTCTTCACAGATTTATCAAGACCTCTTTTACCAACGAGTGAACAAAGATAGAAGCTGTGAACCCGAAATCTTTGATTTACAGCCACGAGTTACTCCTTAGAGCGTAACATTTCCAACGAAGGTTTCAGCGCCCCTTGCTATTTAAAAAACACTTTTAAATGCATCTTTAATTCATCAGCACGGCTGTGGTTCATTTGATTTACTTCTGTTTTTCATTTTCAACAGATACAAGTAATTACAGTTTCGGACGATCCGTGAAAAAGTCATCTGCATAGCATTAAAAGCGTTGAAGGCGAGCGTAAATCCACAAAATGGCAAAGCACGAGGTGTAGAAATGACCTAACAGACATTTTTCATCGCAATCATTCCTCCCCGTCAGCTTCTTTCCCTGCGTGAGTTTGTTTTGGATCCAAACAAAGCCAATTGCAACGCGAGTCGTTTGCTGTTGTCTGGATCACGCGAAACTGACGAAAAATCACCAACGCTAAATTATTTGTGCATCTTTCTTGGGTTACAAGTTGATTTAGATTCACGGCTAGCAAGGCGAAAAGAGAAACAGAATCACGTTTTGCACGCATCGAATTAAATTTGTTTGATATTTATTCTCTCTCGAACCAATATTTTCATGTAAATCGCTCGTAGTCTTTTTTACACAAGTCAAATCTCTGTTGACATAGCGACTAACTACAGACGCTTCTTTCCCAAGTAAGGACGAATCATTAGAAACACAAAATAAAATACAAGCGACTTATCTGCACGCGTCCGATTAAAATAAAAAATTGTTCCACAAAGGACAGTGGAATGTATATTATACATAAATATTCACGAAATCGAAATGTAGTCCTTAAAATCTTTCAGGGTTTTTATTGGTGTCATCATCAGAAAAGATTATCTTAGAGTAACCATTCATCGAGACAGTAATCTGCTCAAATCGACCTCTAAATTCGACTACGCGGTGTTTATAACTAAAGTACCTTCTTTAAAAGTGTACTTACGTATATCAGCCCGGCAAAATATCGCTGTTTGAGATTGTGTAGCACGCTGGCTTCATTTAGATACGTCAAGTTCGCCATGTCCTCTGCTTTTTCGAATTTCGGTGGGTTCATTGACTCCGTGTCATTCTTGTTGACTTCCAGTGACTACCAAGAAAAAGCCAGTTTTAAATCATGATGAAGGAAATAGAAACCAAACAATTAACATATGTAACAAAACTGCCTGTCGCCGCCAGCGTTTGCTGTTGTCATCTGTGCAAGAGATTTCAGGGATCAGGCATAAATTTAGTGCGAAAAACTAGTGCGAAGTGTAGGCATACCTGACCGTCGTTTGTTTCCACGACATAAATGTCCCCTTTGGAGCTTTTCACTTCAGCTGCCTTGAAACATTCCTTCTTATCCTGAATCCATACCCATTTCTTGCTTTCAAACGACTTGCTCTCTTCGAGAAGTGCAAGTTTGTTAGAAATACGTAAAAACGCCACAGGATCTTCTAACTCCATACTTTCGACTACTCGATTCAAGAGAATCAAAGCTCGTTGCGAACTCGAGGCGTATTCCACAGAAACAGGCCGTACGAGAAAACAGACAGGCAGAGTCACTCGTCCGCACAACCTTGGCTCAGCTTGAGTGCGCCCGCAACAACCAGGACTCGCTCAAAGCTGTAATGATAGCTGGGTCACTGGATTATAAAATGTCAACTGATGGACAACTCCCATCATTGAAGTGATGCTTTGGTATCCTGTTGGAAATACGTCAAAGGATAATGATTGGCGTTTGGGACAGTTGGCCCATTGTTTTTCAAGTGATCAATCAAGGCCATAGGTTTGCTTTGTGACGCCTGGATGACCTTTCTCTGCGCTTCATGTAGCAGAATTACAAATACCATAATGGCCTTTTTCAGATTGTCCCACTCCTAATTACACGCTCGACCAATCAATCAGCTCCGTTTTTTTGCGAATTTGCAACTTTTTAAGACCTTCCGTCTGACAGGGGACAGTTCAGGAAGTTTATCTATGGCTGGAATGTGCGCGACATTGACTGTCACGTTCGGCTAAACTCCAAACAAGTCTTTCTTGATAAAATAGCATTGAAATGTTGTCGCTGAATGGAGAGCTGTAATTCGGCGATAAAATGCTTGCGAGCGCAGTCGGCTGGAGTCTTGTACTCGTTGCCATCCAGCCCGTTCAGTAATCTTTGAACAGACACTTTCGAATTCTTGCTAGTGCGGTACTGTTGGCATGTGTTTCGCCGGTGTGTAAATTCACGTCGAAGTATTTAAGAATTTACATTGCCCGACAAAGCTTTGCATTGTGAGATGTTATTTGTACGTTAAATTCGTGCTGTAAGGTACATTTTGAAAGCCCTGCAAAGAACAGTTCTAAGTGCTAATATGTCACAGAAAAATGGATTCTGTGACCTGGTATAGAAAGACGTGTGGGTGTCACAGACACCACCCAGGGGACTTGTCTCCAGCGACTTGACAGTCGACCACTGAAAGCTGTTTCTGGCGATTACGTTCTAACACTCTTGTCAAAATCTTTTCTTCAATGGAACATATTTTTCCAAATCTCTTACACTCGGAACGATTGTAACTAGTGAGAATGATGAATTCCTTCGGTAAATTATGACACAGTTGTTTCGTTCTTAGACTTTCCTGTACGGGGGTAGGAAAGTTGTGTCGGCTCCCTTGAACAGTCATTTATGGGCCATTTTGCGGTTGGTTAAGTCTCATTAATTACTTCAGCACCGAGATTAAAATCAAAGGCTAATCGTCTCTGACCGCAAAGTCGTAATGTCGTTATTTCTGGTCTGCCAGTTCTTTTCGGTGTTTCTCGTTCTGGCGAAACAGTTTTGCGAATCCCATCTTGTCAAACAAATTTGCAAGCAACGGAATGTTTCCGGCTTGTTTCTTGTGGAAATACAGAAGATGTTGTAACAACAACAGTATTTACCTCTGGATTAGTATATCTGTAAACTAACCGCACCGTTTGACGCGATCGAAGTCATGAAATATGAATGAACTTAAATCATAAAAGCTTTTTGAACAACAAACAGCTCATAAAGAACTGATTTGTCAGTTTTGAAAATTTACCCAGTCCAGCAAAACCGTGAGTTATTTGTAACGATAACAACAGAGTAAATCAGTGATATCATCGCATATGCAGAAATCGACATTGGACCCAGGTGATAAGGGTTCCTAAGTTCTTAGGGCTAAAAGCAGCCCTTCTGTTCAACATCCTAAGTGGATGGAACAATTTTAGCCCAAATCTGGCAATCCGTACCACAGGACAGTCCTTAATCTTGTTAATAGGGAGGTTAAATGTCTACAAAAACACTGAGGTTGTGATGAAGCCTTCAGCGTCGCCGCCGAAATGACACTTTGTGTCAAAACTCTCTGGAAAGGTCACCAGAAGTTAAGTGGCGTTATCTTATATCTGAGCGTACACTGGGAAGAAAATTTAGGGAAACGTACCGGAGAGAGGCAGTGTTTACCTTATAGTTTTGACGCTTTAAATTCTTATCTGAATCAAGGCGAGCGTGATCTCCACCTAAACACAGACAATAAAGAGTCTTGTCCAGGAAAAGGCCTAACTGCGCAGAATGCTGATAAATCCTTAACGCGATGGCGTGCTTCAGTTGCGGTGGCTAAGACAAAGGTATTCGTGGCGGCTCTACCACGATCCGTACACCAAGCGACAATGTCACAATTTGCCTAAAAAAGAATCTTGCACTAAAAGAATGGCAAGCAGCCGCAGATGCCTTTCTCAATGTTGTGAACGAACCAACGCGCGAGGATTTTCTGATCGCACTCAACAGGACTGTGAAAATAAAAAAAAAAGAAATTCAGGGAATATTGTAAATTCGAAACCATTTTAAAAGCTCGACTTGTCTACGAGCTTGCAGCTTTCTCGAACACATTTTTCATGAAGGAAACTGGCATGTATTTGTCTTTATTCGCGGTTCATGTGGAACTGACCTGGAAGGTTACCCCCCCCCCCCTCCCCCTCAATTAGTGTTGGGTCAGGAAAATTGAATATCTTCCATGCACTCTACTCACAAGGGGGACTCACGGTTTCTGTGCAAGGACACTGGGACGTATAATTGGTGGTCTCTTTTTTGCCCGAGAGATTTTCTATAGAATTTTGATCGTCTTCCCTTCTCTTATTTACTGGAAGCGCTCTTTCCTGGTGTGAAACTCAAAGCCCGTTTAGTGACATCAACTTCTTCAGATTCGACATGCCTCGCGCGGTTTATTTATCTCTTCAGTTATTAAATAATATTTCGAAAGGTTAGAGTACGTGCCTACTTTTCGGAAGCATGTAGTGCAGACTCTCGAGGAAAGTGTCCTGCAGTAAAAGTTCCGGCACGACTGCACAAATAAGCGAGCACTAAATGTTGCAAACCCTCTCTTCTTGCAAGGTTTAAAGATGTTCAGGCGCCTGTATAGTACAGGCTAGAAAGTCTTGAGCGAACACTTACAAACTCTGAAAAATTCATAAGACGATTTGGCAATTTGGGGTTTTGTCATAGCATTTCGTCGATGCGATCTATTTTTGTGTTAGTGCACTGTTAGTGCACTACACACTGTCACCGGCCGGGGTTAAGACTGTAAGAGTGTAAGTCCGTGGTGGCAATAGGCCCACAGCGCGTGCGTAAATCACGAAAATAAACACGTCTGTTGGAAGCGTGCTTGAGTTTCAACAAATAAGGCCCAAAATCGGCAAGAATTTGTGACGCTGATGAATAATAAAGCAGCTTCTATTTCCAAAAGGATGGAATTACCATGGTAATTAATAACCTCGTCTAGGAGAGTGAATTTTTGACTTTGCAGAAACAATGGTCAACCTCAAGTGTTGGATGATTGTGATTTTGTGTTGAATTCGCACATTTCTTCTCATAGTTTATAGCACTTAAAAGAAAAAAAAACAGTGATTTTGACACAGATGTATCCTTTGTTTCGCGAGTTGTTAATAGTAAACACGCAAGATAACTTGATTACACCTGGCGGCCGCTGAAATCGATGCCACTTTACTTGTGCAGCCAAAAGTACAATAGAAAAATTGAACGTAGCAAAAATCTCCCAAAATATGTTTCGCTGATGGTAACTTTTTATATGCGCGTTACAAAATTTTTGTTGTTTTCATGTCGCAAATTTTGTTGCTAACTGCAAAACATTTCATTCTCGATCGACACTTCCTAAAAACTTCCCTCTGCTCTCCCTAAAAACTGTGTATCAATATTTATTTACTTTTGCATCAATATTTCTTTTGCATTAAAGCAGGCTAACAAAATCTGTACCTTGCTCAGTTCGCATTATTGAGCGTTAAAATAGAATTTTCGGTCCTTTGTTTTCTGACGACAAATTTTGAGGTCTCCAATCCAGGTTCTAACACGCCGGACAAGATATGTCTAGGATTGACCCTAATTACATGCACGCGAACTTCAATAAGCGACACGAAGTATCCCCTTGCTGTTCTCCCCAACTTCAACATCATTCGTGTCTCGGAATACAGACAATTGACGTCACAAAATGTCCAGAAATTCTGCTCTTTAAGTGAAGACTAACAGCTGCATTTATTCAAAGCTAAAAATAACCCTAACCTTTTCGCTTACCTTATTGCTGGAAATGACAGCAAATGGACACTTCGATGTTTGGGTGTGCATCTAATTAGGGTCAATCCTGGACATAAGTGGCCGGACAGGGCTTAACTTTAGTAAACAGCTGTCCATGGCTGCTAATTGACCGGGTGAAATGGTCGTGCGCATGCGTGATGTGTTGGCCACACCGGGTTGGCGTTTGTTGGCGTGTGTCACCTTGCTTTTATTGTCAACTTTAGTGAACTTTCGTCGTGGAAAGCTGTCAGACGCTCAGAGTACACGCTTAAATTTGCGGCCCACGGGTTTCAAAATGTTTTGAAGTAAGCGGCCGACTCCGAAAGAGTAGGCGGCTGTGATATAAATCGAGGGGCCGCATACCCCCGAAACGTCGGGGGGTCTTAGGGCATGCTCCCCCAGAAAATATTGATATATAGAAGCTCGGAAATGTCATTTTCAGCGTTCTACTATCGATTTCAGACAACGACAGTTTCATTCAAAATCTCCATTTTGAAAGGCAGAAATAACTGAATAACTGAGAAGACAGTCACGTTTCGAAAGCGGGTTTAGATTTCGCTTCGCTTCCACATGTGCAAATACTCGACGGCCGAATGAAAAAAAACAGAAGCACTTGCTCAATTTAAATTGTCGCTATTAATTAGGAGAATACTTTTAGATTTCAGCACTCGTGCTAGTTTAATTCAAGACTATTCAACTGGCCTTTATCATGCAGAGCAGTATGAATCGCTTCTACAATGCAGTTGGGCACCACGCGTAGACCGTAGTCTAAACATCCATTGTTCTTTTCTTACGACTTATTTACGTATAGACAGCAAAGTTTGCATTTTTCAACAACTTTCATTCAATAGGCAAATCAGTCGACCGTAGTTTATTTAAGTATTGATAAGTGTAATAAACAACGTATTACTCAAATGGTCGAATGAACAATAACGAAGTCCGACAACTTGTTAAATGACTACTAATGTGTATTGGCCGAATTTCTTCACCTACCTGAGGATCCTGACCTTTTGAAAGCAACTGAAAAAAAGTGTGTTTACAGTTGGATGTTTTCGTTTCTCTGCCTTGCTGTCAGCTGGAAGCTACCGAAAGAAGAAGAAGCAATCGACTTCTCCGAACGCCCAAACGAGGTCAAGATGGCAACAAACCACGTCAATGCGAACGGCACAGGATACAACGGACGATTTGAGCTTTCTTTTCAACAAAGCTTACATCCTGTTACATGTGTGTTACTCTGCCGTCTTAACCCTTTGGTTACTATCTGGCAAAATACGTCCAGCTTTATCCACGGTCCCATCTACCCCTTTTGACGTCATCACTTTTAACGGTCAGGAACAGCTTTGTCCACTAACTTGTGCAGGGAGAAGAGATCTTTCAAACTATACCAGAATGAGCACAATTTAGTCAAGGAAACTGGAGAAACGGCGAAAAAACCATGTAACACTGACCTGAAAATCTCCATGAAAAG
>NC_090877.1:3709956-3734956 GCF_036669935.1 Montipora foliosa | reverse complement strand
TGATATGTGAACTTCAGTAAAGTTATTTACGGTGAAACAGATAGTAAGCACCCCAGTCAAACATAGACAGGAGGGAGCTTAAGCAACGGCGACGGCATCGAGAACGTCATCTCAAAATAAAAATTCACGTTACTGAAATCAATTCGTGACTATTTCAACCTTGTTCTGGATATGACAAGGGTGTGGTTGTTCCACAAAAATAATAGGGAGCTTACGAAACGAGGACGACGACGGCTACGAGGACTTCATTTAAAAATACAAGTTCGCGTTATTCATATCACTACGAAGCTATTTCATGTAGTTTCGCATTAAAAATGTGTAGTAACTGTCGAGGAATTAAACTTGTACGAGTGGGTTGGAAGCGTAGAGAGAGAACTGAAAATTCATCGTCATGTGCTAACGTCCTCCAGAGAACCTTGAATTTGATCATTTCACGTCGTCATTTAGGAGATGACGGCAAAGAAATGTACCAAAATGTAAAACGCACGTGCAGAGCGTGCAGAGCCGTTGTTTTTGCTCACTAAACCTATTGTTTTGTAGCGTCGTCGTTGCCGTCGGTGTCGTCGTTTCGTAAGCTCCCTAATGACGCTGGTCGGAACGGCGCTTAATTTAGGGGAGAAAATAAAAAAGTTTTCCTCAAGTGCCGACGTTCTTCATAAAACCTCAAATATGGCTATTTCACGTAGTTGTTTTTGCTGACGACGACAAAGAAATGGATAAAAGAGAAAAACGCTCGTGCAGGGCGTTTTTTCCCACTAAATATGCAAATTTGTGACGTTCTCGTTGCCGTCGCCGTTGTCGTTGCTTTTAAGGCCCGTTTCAAACGTCGAACTTTTCATGTGCCAAACCTAATCATTAGATTCGGCACATGAAAAGTTCGACGTATGAATCAATTAGGTTCGACAGATTTGTATCTGAGTCGACCCGCTGTTCTATTATCAGTCGAATAGAACGGCAAAATTTCGACACCGATTCAGACGTCGAACCTCCTCATGTGCCGAACCTAATGCATAAATTACTTTAATGAATTTTTCGATATAACTGCGCTGATGATTGGCTAGTAGAGAGTAGTATCTCTTCACCACGTGTGCTGTGTGGTCTGTGTGAAGAGAAATCAGAAAGGCGTAACGATCGTTGAGAACGTTCTCCAGAAACTGGCTGGAACATTCTGAAACTATACAGCTCATAACGGTGGACTTCCAACTTCCTTTAACGCTATATATATGAACTAAAATTCATGGTGTGAATTCGCATCTCAGTATGATCGCAATTTCCTTGAATGTTAAAAAACACAGCAACCAAAGTAACTATTTTGGTCTTTTTTACTGGAGCGAAATGGGATGGAATGGAAATGAATCGTTTCAAACCTCTTTCACCAGTTCATTTCCTTATTTTAACCGTTGAAAATGGTATTTGTTTACGCCAAGAATTAGGTTCGGCACATGAAAAGTTTGACGTCCGAATCAACCGTTGAACTTAATCATTTGGGTCGACCCAAATAGGTATTTATTAGGTTCGGCACATGAAAAGTTCGACGTTTGAAACGGGCCTAATTCCCTGGCCGAGTTTTCACGAGCGGGTTTTCAGGTCACTTAGCAAGTGGGAACCAAAAATTCCGTGAAAACAGTTCCTTTCTCAAATTGCGGCAAATTTCAGTAGAATTCTCATTAAATTTAAGACACCAAACCAGGTAGCTTAAGCGAGTTGGCGATTGCTTTCGGCCAATATAATGGCCGTGTTTTAACGACAGCCGTTGTCTCGTTTGATATTTAATTCGTGAGAGTAGTTTGTTTGCAGTCTTCGTTATAAGTGACTTAAAAATGATACGTGTTTTCAGGGGTAAGATTAAATGAGGAGAGAGCACGTGCCAATACAATAATAAAAATAGTAAAAATAGCACGCCTGTTGTATTTCTGATTTGAATAACCACCAGTGACTCCTAATTGGCCGAAATTAATTGCTAACTCGCTTAAGCTTCCTGGTTTGGTGGCTTAAATTAAATAAGAATTCTATTGAAATTTGCCGATTAGTCGGCAAACAAACCAATTTCAGGAGATCAAGCGACGATTTACCCTTTGTACAAATTTTTTAGAGGAAAAACAATCGTTCTGCACGTGCAGCACGGGCAGCACGCATTCAGTTAGCAGATACTTCAGCGGGTACTGTACATGACGACGTGAAATCACCAAATTTGAATTTTTTTTAACGTGGCCATGCAGCAGAAAATCTGTCATCTTCTTTTTTCACTCTGAAACCACTCGTAGCAATATATTTTTAGTATACCTTGCTAACATCGTACGAGGAAAACGAGGTGGCAAAATCGCGAAAGACTAACACCGGATAGTGCAAAGTTATATTTTGAGGTGACGTTTTCCCGCGTCGTTGTTATACAGAGAACCACAACAACTTAATATTTGCTAAAATGCGTGGAGCACGAACAACACGATTATTTTTCCTCTTTAAACCAATGATATCACCGTTTTGTGTCGTTGCTGTGGACGTGTTCCCTTTCGTAATTTTTTCTATTATTGGACAAGCACATTTCTAGCTTGTAACGGGTAGCAATAGCGGACATGTATTTGAGCTTTCGTCGTGATAATGGGAAGTTGAAATTCCTGCTCGAAGTTTAACGCATCGCGTTCTATCTGTTATAGTTCAGTTACACTTTAAGTTTGCATCAGATTGCATAAATCCCACCAAAAAATGTAACATTACATAGCCAATCAAAACAAAGGCAGAAAATAAAATGAGCCAATTACAACGCGAAAGAAATACGACCATCGGCTCCAATCGCGGGAAAGCGCAATTTGATTCAGGTTTTGCTTTTGCCCAGTGATCGGCTAAAAAAATGTGCGCGAAATCGTTTAGCTTTAAATACTAATCGAAACGGTCGACCCCGGAGATCTTCACGGAGTGGCTCGTCCCTGTAAGTTTGCGCAGTACCGCGTAGACGCACTCACTCGGTGTACGACGCGATACCCTCCGAAATGTAATGTTCCTGTGCATATTCAGAAGTACGACTTCGAAACGAGCTTCAGCTACACTCTCGCTAGAACGACAAAAGTTGAAAACGATATAAGCAGGACAAAAATCCAGAAAAAAAATCTATCCAGCACCATTGCCAGATGCCTCCATTCCTCCTGGTTCTTTTCAATTTGTCGTCGATGCTTCAAGCTATCCACTAACACCATAACTCCCTGTGCCGTTTTCGTACTATTGCTGTCGCCACTGTCCCTTCTATTTCCTTTATCTTGCGTCATATCCATCCTAGTCGCTGAACCTTCAACAGAGTTCATTGAAAACGATGTCAAACAAAATTCTTCAGGGGAACTTACAGTTGTGTACGTTCCAGCTTGTGCTTTATCAAGGATCATCTTGGTTTGAAAAGAGTTCTTGCTGATCCCGTTCCCCATACGTGTTTCGAAGTCTTTTTTCATAAGTGAAAGCCTTTTGAAATCCTTCCGCGACGACAAGTCGTAATTGTCTTCTGTTACGGGTTTCTTCACGCCCAAGATCTTTCCCAGCTTGTTTAGGACGCATCTATCGACCCAGGGAGGAACTGGAACCACAGCGGTACCAGAATTGCGATGATGAATGTGAAGAATATAACACGTGGCCACGAGCGAGATGGCGACTTCCAACATAACAGTGATGTAAAATATCCCCATCACCGGAACATTTTCGGAGTTCCGGGGCAAATTCTCGGCCGCCAGCTGCAAGAAGACCGCCATCGCTAACAGCACTGTAATGCTCAGAGTAATTCGCTCGCCAGACTCCGGAGGTAAGAAGAATCCGAGTAGTACCATAGACATGATTATCATACAGGGTATGATCAAGTTGAAGATGTAGAACAAAGGTTTCCGCTTGAAAACGAATGTTATAGTGACGTCGGAAAATGGGTAAGTACAACACGCGTATGACTGTACGTTTCGTTTTCTCGAAGCGCCCATTAAATCCCACTCGGCACTTTTCACGTACTGAGTGGAATGGAGGGGCGACAAATCAGCGTGGATATCGAGATCAACGACTTCAAAAGTCCACGATCCAAACTTCATGGTGCATGTTTGTTCGTCGAACGGAAAATGTGTAACGTCAATGGGACATGTGCTCCGAAACGAGGCAGGACTGTACCATGAACATGTGCCGTCGGAATCAACGATCACTCGGGTCTTGTACTTTTCAAGTCCACCGCTGAACTCGCTGTCCGCACTGTGGGGAGAAGTGAGTTATTTAAAGAATGACAGCAAATTTTAAGTGGGTGTAACAAAAGGATGTACTTTAGTGAGCTGTCGCCCACCAGCGATTCTACATTGCAGCATTTTTATCCGTGTCCCAAGAGATTGGTGACAAACCACCTATTGGCCTAGTCTGGCCTTGAAGCGTGTAGCCTGCAACTCTTTCCCTTGGAACGAAGCTGGGTATTTTAGGACACCAATTTTATGCCCAAATATATTTAGGCAAAACTAAGATCGAAGCTCCACATAAAAGGGAGCTTAAGCACGCGCGTTTTTGAGACGCGGACGGCAACCGGAAGAGAACATTTCACGCGCTAGGACAGTGGTGTCTCCCAGATTTTTATACTAATCATCTCTAATTAAGAAAAGATACATAGCAATGTAAATGTGGTTGTGTGAAAACAAGTTAAAAGGGAAAAAAGCTCACTTCCGGTTGCCGTCCGAGTCTCAAAAACGCGCGTGCTTAAGCTCCTTAAAGAGATTTTTAAACTCAAGAAAGCCAGCTCTGAATCAGAGTTAAACGCTTCAATGTCATGAGCTTCTGCCCAGTCCCCATCAGAGTCAGAAAAGTGTCTATTTTTAACAGAGCATACAAGCGCATGCGTGACGTGATGGCCATAGCGGGTTTTGCTTTTAATGCTCTGTGTCTATTTTTAAAACTAATTTAGAAAATATACTATAGACCAAATTGGCTAACTCAATGTTGTACCCAATTCAAACCCTTTGGGAATATAAAGAATGTTTTGTTCCAGGTATTTCCATATCATTTGAATTTGAATACACAAAGAATCTCAACCCCGGGAAATTTGAATTGGGTCATTTGGTCTCTTGCATGTTTATTTTCTCGCAAAACAGGTTTTAAAATAAACACTTTTCTGACGCTGATATGGACAAACCTGATACCAGACTCTTACTCTTGGATAATGGACTCTTGTCTGCACTTTTTAGGAAACCGTTGTAAGACCACACTTCCTCATTACAGGGCAACGCAGTTACACTGGCGCAAAGACCGCGACAACAATCAATTTCTCATTGTTTCATAACTGAATCTTGCCAGGAAATCAGTTAAACCTTTTTAAACAAACAGCAACACACTTGATCAGAGAAAAACATCGCTACGTATAGTAATTTTCTACCTTAATCCCACGTTTATGTTGACACATTTACTCAGAGAGTAAATCCAAGGCAGAAAATATCGGTGTACTTGCCTATTGTAAAGAACAATATCTGGAATCCACAGCAATTTCGGATCAAGCCGGACTCGTTTGATGCCTCCGTAGTCTTCTGGTTGCCATGTTAATAGAAGATTGGTCCATTTCTAAAAAGTAAGAGCAAAACAAACACTTTGTTCTTGGTATCACTATCAGTGCAGGGTGACGTAAAAAAGGCCATATAGCCCTTCATTTGGGCTTCGAAGTTGTAAATGGTTTTTCGGAAATTGCCGTAACCCGCTTCCTTTAGTTTTCACGGAATTAAATTAACAATAAAATTGCATGAAAAAACGGAGGGAAAGACGCCGCGCTATAAAACACGCCGCTTTACTTTAGATGCGATTCTTTAGTTTTCCTGAAAGCTTCGCGCTCCCACAAGCGATCCCTCAGCATGCAGCAAGGTAAATCAGTAATACTAATCCCCTCGCTCAAGTTATCTAAACTCTCGTGTATGAACTATATTTAAAGTGGTACTATGATCAAAAAATCTCTTCCTTTTTTTCTTCAGATTTTGAAAGTGTGTTTGCTTAACACTCGCCTGGGAAAATCCTGAGCTTTGATTTTTATCCAGAGGCAGTTTACTGTGACTGTAAGTTTTGGATTTCGCGGTCCGCCATTACTCACATTCAAACCTGACCGACTGGAGCTCAGAGGGCCGTTTCTAGGGAAAAGTGACGTCATTCACTCAATAACTTAAAATTCAGTGTGTAAACGCAGTTTATGTATCCAAAACACTAGTTTAAACTCTGCAAGCCCGAAAAGCCCGTGCTGCATATTAATTCAGTCGCGTACAACCGCATTGCATTCTTAAACTAGTAAGTCTTTGACGTCATTTTCTCCTCGATCCAGCTCTCTGAAGATTTTAAAGTTAGTAATGGCGGATTTGATTTTTTGATAATAGTACCACTTTAAGTGTCAACTGTTATAGGCCATTTCCGAGTTCACGTCTGCCTCCTCTTCAAAGCGAGTCTAAGTGCGAAGTATTTCTTATAAAAAATTAGTTTTCATTCATAGAGCGAGTTTCAATTGAGTGTCGTAAAACCAAAACCAAAGTGATTACTTTGGCAAATCAAAAAGGACGGGGGCAATCCGGTAAACCAATCAAAACTCGAAATAATTACAAGTAGCCGACACAAAGCGCGGGAAAATGTGCACGCGCGAGTCACGATTGGTTTTGGTTTCACTTCTGATTGGTTGAAAAAGTGTCGCGAGCCACTGAGTGAAGTAATCGTTAACCAAAGCAATTCACTAATTACTTTCGACACTCAATTGAAAACCGCTCTATTGACATCGTATACAACTCATAAGCTTGAAAATGCTTAGATGGTTGTGTGGGGCTACGAAACGTTCTGGATAAGATCCAGAATGAAAGATTCAGAAGAACAGTGAACGTCATGGAGGTATCGAAGAAGATTGTCATATGGTATGTCCATGTCACGAGGAAAGATGAGAGTTGTGTGACACGAAGTGTGATGGAAGTGGAAGGAGAGAGAGAGGAAGAGGAAGGCCAAAAACAGAGATGGATGGATAACATCAAGAAAGATCTCACGGAGAAAGCGCTTGAAGGCAACTAGGAGAGACAACTGACTAGAAACCCACATAGCAATGGGAGAACTCGAGGGAAGAAGAAGAGGAAGTTGAAGCACAAGTCACAAGGAAACTGGTGCAGTCTCCTGCGTGACCTGGAAAAAAATTTACTCCAGAATAGAGTGCGCTTGCGAGCTAAGCGATCGGCGAATCTTGGACAAGTTGCAATTCTGCCCACATCCTGGCGCCTATTTCAGTCTTTTTTTGATGTACTTGTTTAAGTACGCGGTTTGCTGTGGTGGCAAAAACATTTTAGCGGCAACCGAAAAGAAGACGACACATACCTGCCTGACCCATACGTTTGTCGTTATAATCTGGTTCTTATCATCCTGAAATAAACGTAGAATATTAGTCAATGGACTGTTTTCATGTGACGTCACAGCGGCCATGTTGGTGTTCCTGAACAATGGAACTGCGGTCATGATGGTGTTCCTAGCTAATCTTCCGAGATTTGAGCTCTATTATCAGGCAAAGGGTTCGTTTGTTTCGGTGGAAAAACAAGGTTACTCATCACGTGAGTGAAAACACTCTATAGGGAATTTCTAGGACGCGGTCGTCATCGAGATCGCCACAAGACAACAATGTCATTGGTTGAAAGAGCAAAAATTAATCTTGCTGCACGTGCGGCACGCATTTTGGCACATATTAGGGAGTTTAAGAAACGACGACGGCTGCGGATACGACAACGCCAAAAAGCAGTAATATTATTGGTTAAAAGAACCAAAATGATCGTGCTGCACGAGCGGCACGCAATTTTGAACATTTCTCTCCCGTACTCGTCAAAACTACTACGTGAAAAGACCAAATTTAAGGTTTTGAAGACAACGTGGACAAACTACAGTGAATCTTTCAGTCTTACTCTTTACTTCAAATCCGTCCGTACCAATCCAGTTATAGGACACTTCGCTCATATTGAATAATATAAACAAGATGGAATAATCATGAAGTACTTAGAATAGCTCAAACTTATATTTTGAAGTGACGTTTTCGTCGCCGTAGCCGTCGTGGTTTCTTTAACTCCCTATTTTCAGTCCTCTGCACAACGACTCAGAAACCGCTCGTAACAAGAGCAAGAACAAGATGGACTAATCGCGAAAAACTTACGACATTGCAAAATTCTATTTTGAGGTGACTTTTTCGTCGACATCGCCGTCGTGGACTTAAAGTCGGTTCCTATTTTACGATCAAGGGACCATTTTCTTCTGTTTAAAACCACATACAAAAGAGGCTTACGGGTTGAACTCCGATATCATGAACTTTTGACAATAGAATATGAGGTAAGAGAGGGCTGTGCTCAATGATAGTATCATTGAGCACAGGGATGCCCTATTGTCAAAAGTTCATCGGTGATATCGGAGTTCAACCGTTAAGCCTCTTTTGTATGTGGTTTTAAACAAAAGAAAATGTGCCTGCAGGCTCAACTCCAATAAGGACCGTTCGGCTAACTTAATGCTGTTTCTAATTCAAATCTCTCGGAGTTAAGATTCTTTGTGTATTGCATTTGCACGATAATGTAGCATTCACATTTAAATGTTATGGAAATACTTGTAACAAAACGCTTTATTGTTGAAGCAAATGTTGAGGTCATTTGCTCAGGCCCTTAGCCGCAGTCTATTGGAATAAATTGAAAACTGTATGCCAGAATTGAATTAAATTACTCCGTGACAGGTGCTCTACGATTACATTTTTTTTTTCAGAAAAACGGCCGAATGGAACCTACATAGAGAGCAGTCCCTCGTTCTGGATGTACACGCCGATTGAAAAATGTTTGAGCAAGATAAGTCTTTAGTAAGAATGTTCATTTTCTCGAACGAAATCAGAGGGAAACTAATTCAAAAGTCAATATTCGGAGTTTCGCCTTTATCAGCTAAACAATTCACTAGCTCTCTCTCCTTTTTGCGCTTTTCAGTTCATTTTTAGCTTTTAAAGTGAAAATAAAAATCACGCTGGGACATTTTGCATATGTTAACTTACAACATTAACCAGCTGGACCAATTCCAATCCAAAAGTGACTGTGTAGGAAGATTTGTTTTGTTCGGGGATTGGGTGAGCGTCTTTGTTATATCCCCTTAATAAATAGTTGATAAGATCCTGCTCTGTGGAATTGCCTGAACCTGTAGGTAAAATTGATGTAAGTACCAAAGATTAAAATAACGCCTCAAGGAGCAATGCCTGCTATTTTAAGGAGCACATAGGAAAATAAAAATTATCGAAGATTATAATTCATTCATTTTTAAAATGAACACTTAAAAGATGACTCATTAATCAAGAAGCGAACGCAAACTTGCAGAAGATTGAAGGCAAGTTACCACCAAGGTAGCCCTTACGTAAACCGAAACACGCTGATATAAATATAACACCACAATATTTGAACTCCAACCAAGGAATGGCTTGAAATGTGAAATTTGCGCAACAAATATTTCGTTGACATTTTTTAGCCCAAGGTTATTCGCACTTAACAAAGTACTATTTTCTAAAGTTTTCCGGTCAATGCTGTAGACGGCTTTCTGTTGCTACCAGTGTTGTTTCCCGCACATTATCGGCAATTTTAAGAGAAATTCTGCGGCATTCTAATACCTCTGAGGTATTATTCTTGTGCTATCGATGCCTGCATCCCCACCGTGCATTCTAGCAGTAGCTGATGACTGAAAACAAGGCCTCTTTGTGTGGTAAAGTAAATAGATTCATTTCCTCAAAATAGTTGCTTTTATTCAGGTGTTATGGTTTGCTATGACTAGTTAAAATGATTTAGTTGATCGGTGTTGTACTTGCACAGCGTTGCGTGTCATCGATTCAGTTATTTTTACCGCAATATGTAGTGTTTTAGTTTGTTCGAATTAAACATAACCACAGCCTATTCTCCAGCTGGGGATATCGCAAGACTGTCTTCACCGAAGCATCAAAAAAATCCTGACAAGTGTAGTGTAGGCTGTTGACTCGGGCGAATGACCGTAAATGTGCCGGGGAATCGATATGTGACTCACAAGTTTTAATGAGGTAATTATATAATTGAAGTTATGTTCGGATGCATGTCGATAAGTAGCGATGCCAAATTGAAGCCTTAATTATAAATTACTTAAACTATGGTCAAATAATTATATGGCATATTAAATTTAATTGAGCAATTAAAACGAAGCTTTTAGACTTTTAGGCGAGGAAATCATCCTTTATCGAATTTAACAGTTGACTCAAGGATTGTCATACCCTACAATGGACTTGAATTCCCTACTCTAGAAAACTTGGTATCTGATGTTTACACCAAGAGAGCGCGCTCTAGAACTAAAGGCAATTTTTGTACCAGATAGGATGATGCAATAGTCATTGCATGTGCGAATGTTTCACTAACACCTTTAAATGTTGCAATGTGTAATTTTTTTTTTGGCCATGTAAAAGTCCAGTCTGTTAAACGAACCCACAGTTTTACGAACATGATGAAACAAAAAACGTTGTCTCTTCGTCATCAGTGAGATGCTATTAAACCGCTGCGACATGTTGCCGGCCGAAATGTTTACAAGTAATGTTAGGCGTAAGATAGATGTATTTTTTGTTTCGTAACGAAATTGTTTAGTCTCTTAAAACACTTTCCTAACGGGAACTGATCGTAAGAACTATCAACCTCCGAAACTGACAATATATTAAGGGTAAGTAGACAACAACAAAACAAAACCAGCTGGTTTTTACCCACCTTTTGTGCTGTTGAAGGTCCAAACAAATAAGATGGCCAGACGCAATAGCCTCATATTCTAGAAAAGAAAGAGAAGAATTCCACTTAAATGAACTTTTGCAATTCTCTGTAGACTGGCGAAAGAAGCTACAGATAATTGTCGGGTTTTTAAAAGCGGATTAACCTCTAGACTAATGTAAACCAATATAGGCCTGCTGCGAGCGCTTATTTGTTTGCAATCCAAAAACCATGCAATAATTATTCCTCGCACACGCAAACCTTTGGAGACTCCTTAAGAAGATATATTTTGTCATCTCATCCGAAACAAGATTCTCCTAGGCACAAAATTCGTCGTTTTGGTTGCTTCAGCAAGTTCATCACAGAGATTTTGGAAACATACGGAATTGAATAGAATATGAGACACATTTCTCAGCGAAAAAGGCTTTCAGTGGGTGTGATGATGACAGAATGTCAAATGTGATCTTTGTGCTATGGTCGACATGGTTTTCATTTCTTTGTTTTGCATCTGGTTTGTTAGATTGCGTATGTAGGAAATTCATTGCTGTGGATCTTCAGCAGTTATGGTTTTTTCCAAACCGTGGTTGACATGGAATTCATAAAGAATTATGAAAAATTTCTGTTCTTGACTACATGTATGCATTACATGAGGTCAAAATGACAAACCTGATTACGATTATGGGTGAGTAGGGTACCTACATGATCTCCTTGCATGGAATTGGAATTTTTGTGCTTTATAGCGTTAATTAATGTACTCGTCTCCATGCTTGTACTGTAGTCAGTTAATTAGATGTAACATTAACTTTATAAAATTCCGAACTTCGTCAAGGAAACACATGCAGTAAGGATAAACCTTGGAAAGTCAGAAATTACATTTCTTAGGTGTGTCCTAGTGGTGGAAACTCGGCTCCTAGGGTATGCACAAATTTTTCATCACCCGTCAAATCTTTTGTCTCAAAACAATGCAATACAATACATTAATCTTTATTTCTCAAAGGTCTTATTCCTGATTCTGAGTCGCGCCATATATTGCTTTCAATCCGTTTTGGCTAGTAACTAAAGCAACGAACATTTATTTCATACGAAAGAAGTCATACGTAAAAAATCAATTGAAATTAATTTAATTTAATTTAATTTAACAACTTTATAGACAGTGAGGGTTGACAAAAACTCTTACCCCGCCCAAGCGTGTTTTCTAAATCACTCCGAATGTTGTAACTTTAATCTAGCGGTTCCAAGTCATTTGTTTCCTTTTACGGTTTGAATAATTCTTGCAGAAGTCGGTTACTTGAGACGATTCGTTTTAAATATTTAAATGGTCTGAAATTCATCATTGGCTCTATCTCGAGATGAAGGAGAAGAGGACCGGCAAAACGTAAAATATTAACTTACCTCGCAAATTTGTTTTGTTGCTGGAATGTTCCCACGGAATGAATCTCCCTCAGTGAGCAACTGAAGTTGACGGAAGAGTTTGAAAAACAAAACAAAACTTGACACTGTAAGCAAAAAGAAGAGCGAAAGTCTGTCTTCTTTAC
Organism: Montipora foliosa; assembly: GCF_036669935.1. Taxonomy (NCBI): domain Eukaryota; kingdom Metazoa; phylum Cnidaria; class Anthozoa; order Scleractinia; family Acroporidae; genus Montipora; species Montipora foliosa. The sequence continues at coordinate 3,722,706 of NC_090877.1, read as the reverse complement.
ATGCAAATTATTTTTCTGTGGCTTAGCTAAGCATTCATCTTATTGTAATGATTGTTCGTCTAAAAGAAGATGGCAAAGTCATCTGCCGCCACGTGGACTGAATGAGCCGTGAGGTGGTACTGTGGTTAGAAAGAAGCGTCCCTAGTACATCTGCCTTAAAGCTCTCTGTTCTATTTCCAGAGCGGCTAGAAAGCTGTTAAACAAACGTTAAGGCGTTAGCTTGCATTTCAACATGCTGTTTCTGCTATGTTGCCGCTCTGTTTCCGTTGTTCCAGACTCCACAGCAATATTAGAAATTAGTTCCTGATACTAGCGCAGAATGAAATTTCCCCCTAAGGCACTGTCGGTGGTCCAAATATTTTGACATCAGTGGCATCGGGAGCTACTGTTGTTTACTTTTTAAAACCCTATGTTTAGAAACCGACATCCAAGTTTTTTTTTTTCAGACATAGGATTAAAACAATACCTTTAGCTGAGACTAACGTTTTCCGGTCCTCGCTTGTTGAGTTTCTGTTGTACTGTTTTCCCGATAGCAAACTGAATACTCTTTGATAGCGAACAGTTGTTACTACACAGCTTGTCTTACTGTTTTGCGATTCCGACACCTTAATCAAATCGAAGCAGGTGTTTCTAACCTCTTTGCCTTTCTTCCCAGTATTCCTTAAAGCTAGAAGAAGCCGAGACTCTGGGAACTAGTTGCTGGAAGTTTGTGTTTTTTTTTCTTTGTTCTCGATAAGGAATCACGGTTTTGAGTTGATACAGCACTTCACACTGAACACGAATTACGCTGGCCAGTTTTAATTTGGTTTAGCGATAAAGAAGCTTAATTTTACCCCAGCTCCCCAAATTTAATTTTATTAATTCACTTATTAAGTCTTCTCTATTTAATTTATAGAGTGTTTTCACTCACGTGATCTGTAACCTTGTTTTTCCACCGAAACAAAAGAAAACATTTGCAAGATAAAAGAGCTCAATTCGCGGAGGATTAGTTGGGGACACCAACATGGCCGCCGTTTCTTTGTTTAGGGACACCAACATGGCCGCCGTGACGTCACGTGAAAACACTTTATAAACGCTTTGTTCACGGATTAATCAGCTATCCTGTCGGAATTGTACGGCTCAGTACACCTTATTCACGATGGCCGCCATGTTGGATTTGCTATTATCATGCAAATTAACTACACACTTCTAGGGGGCAAACAACACAAGTTCGAGAGGTTATAACGAACATCTTAGCCACACAGATGATTTGTTTCAAGTTCAATGAATGTTTATCACCTAAGTAGTAAAATAGGGTGATTACGCAAGTTACTTGGGTGTTTTTTTTTTAATGAAAAGTGAAAATCAGAAGATAACGAAGTAGAAAGTCAAAATGTCGAAGGCAATCAAAAGATATAAAATTATTATAAAAGATACTTAATTCTAAATTCCACAACGTACTTTTACAAATTTTATTTCAATATTTCAACGAGCCGATTTTCCGCAATTTTCCAATGTTTGCCCCCAGCATAACACATGGCTAATTTGCATGACAAGGCGGCTACCGTCAATAAGGCCTATTCTTATTCTGGAACTTTCTGTTGTTTCGGTAAAACAATACTCCTGCAGATCACGTGGGTGAAAACTTAAACTCACCAATCACAAGACTGACTCAGCAGCTGCACGTTCAAAGGGTGATTTGTTTTAAAGCTAATTGGTGTGCAGTCTAGACGACGTACGTGCACCGCGTGAAGCTTGTTGAGCTATTTACTGTGGCTGTGAGGAGGGGGGTTGTGGCTGTTCGTTTTGCGCGTGCAAAACGTGACTTGCTTTTCAAGTTATTAAGTAATATACCGTACCTGAAAAAAGTGCTGATTGGCTAAAAGAATGATGCAGTTCTCACGAATGCAAATTAAGTTTTAATTTGATTAACGTTATAATCGGTTTCAACCAATCAGTTGAATGAATTTCATGTAAAATTGAAGAGCGCGCTGTCAAAATTTCACCCGTTTTGATTTTCTATCTTCCTTTTTTTTCATGTATATTATTACTGGGTTGCCGTATACGGCAATCCCAGTTGGAAAATGGGTAGAATTTCTCCGTTTAATTTTTTTCCGTGTCGGTAAAAGTCTTGCCTGTCACTCCCCCGGTAAGTAGTGTCTTTGTGCATAGAGCCTTCTGCGCGTATTTTCTTAGGATCGAGAGGGTAGTGGAAATGCGTACATTTCTCTGGTGGACACAGTAGAATCATAATGGCGTCGAAAGTCATGTAACGCGAATGGCGTTTTAGTGGATCTTTGAACAAAATATACCCTTATGAAGCTCAAAAATGGCAAATCAATTGGATACTGAACAAGACAGGCGACAACATCGACAACAATCTGTCGCCCGTCGAGCCGTCTTTTACCATGCATGTAGAACATTGAAGATTCGCAGGGCAGCGATAATAGTGAATTCAAAGACTAGACAAGGTGGATTGAATGGAATTTCAAGCGTTAAAATCGCTGAAAAGGTAAGATTATTGTCGAAGCGATGCCGCAATTGCGTGTCTTCACCACATGTTCCTTTGATCTCACATTATTGTGTTTTCCGTCAAAATATTCGCTTGTTTTCGCTTTCGCTCGAACATATCTACCCTCATTACATGTCCAGTGAATAGTTTTATCCTCTGGGATGAATTTTCCGTCGAAGAATCGGTTATTTGGGCGGTCAGTGTAAAACGCAGACTGCAGACTGCAGACTGCAGACCGGGGGTAAAATGCAGACTGAGGGTAAAATAAATATTAATAATAAAAAAACGAGTCATAAGGATAAAATAAAAGATTGTTTGAAAGACAATCCTGTTTTACATCTGTCAACAACTCACATTATTATGACTGCAGGTCGCTGCACCTTTTGGGGATGCGATCGTACGCGTTGAAATCATCTGTGCTTTGTTTTTGCGCTTCCAGATGCATTGCAATGTTCCAAATTATTTGTCACACCGGTACATCGAGGGAAATCGCTCGAAAAACCAACAATTATTACTTCGAATACCTGAATAATCTCGGTTGTCTTTTTTCGGTGTAACGAAATGCAAAAAGAATTTCACGTATTCCGAGCAATTAGGACGCGGGGATTTCATTGGTTAAGCTATGCGTGATAACCCCTAGGGAGAGGTTATAATTGAAAATTACATCTTCCAGATGCAAAACAAACGAGCTTGTGAACTAAAGGATAAACATAACGTACACGAAAGCGAATGAAAGGATCCTAATAAGAAATTTTTACACCTTAGTCATACTGGCTTAAGCCGACTGAATTGAAACGTTAAATGGTTGCAAAATCCACGTTATCTCTGTCTTTGTTAATTGGTACTGTAACCATGCCTGTCAAAATAAATTGAGTTATTGGGTAATTACTCGATTACTTTGTTCAGTGCAGCAAAATGGACAGTTGAATTACGGGGTGGTGACTTCATTGCCTAAAAGCAACTCACTTAACGAAACTGTCCTTTTTCCAACAACAACAAGGATTCAAACAGCTTCAATTCTTACAGAGTTCGATAAAAATCCGGATTTAAAACATGCCGTGGGGCAACCAAAGCGATGGGAGCTGTGTTGGGGTTTCAGTGTGAAAGTTCAAACGGCTACTAAGACTCTTATAACTCTTTTTTCATTATTATTTTATTAACCCGCAGTCTGCAGTCTGCAGTCTGCATTTTACACTCAGTCTGCATTTTATCCCTGGTCTGCAGTCTGCAGTCTGCGTTTTACACTGACCGGTTATTTGGGTGGTTTTTGGCAACAGAGGTTAATTATTCGTAATGCGATCGCTTCCGTTGCCGTTAGCAATGGGTCGCAAATTTGACACTTTTATCGCATTATCACATTACGCATAGAACCACGTTATCTGTTATTCCTAAAAATCTAAAAATATTCGTGCCTTATCAGTTTTCGGTCGAATTTATGTCCAAGAAAGCAGATAAATTGCAGAAAATATTAGTTTTGCATCCAAAAATTCGTAATCAACGCTAAGATGACCAAATTTTGCCTAGAAAACATATTTTACTGTTATTTTTCTTAAATTTTTTCGTTCAACTTTCGCTTTTATAAAATGTTTCAGTTGTCTGTAAATAAGTTATATGCTGTTGGAAAGCTTATTTTCTTAGCTTTAAAATGATGAATTTTTTTCCCCTAACTTTAAATATTTTTTGAGAAAAAAAAACATTTTTTGGCGATGGCTGATTTACCGCAGTTTTCTTGCGGTTGGGAAAGTAGGAAAAAGAGCTAAATTAGGCCAGTAGCCAGGCTTTTAACCTCAGAAAAGGATCTGTTTCGTCGTACGAACGTGTGAGGACCTGTGAGCCAAAGGACCTCTGCTGGTATGACTTCTGGGTGACCCCTTAATAACTTCTTACTAACCGAGCGCGAGGGCCGTACTGCCAGGGAAATATTGGCCCGAGGTCGTGGCAGTACGGACCGAGCGCAGCAAGGTCCGTACAAAAACGACCCAGGGCCAATATTCCCCAGTACGGCTCGAGCTAGCTCGGTTAGTAAGTAGTTTATTACATGGTTTTTAAATTACCTTTTGCTTTGTTTTTTCAAGCCCGTAATCGGCCCGTGGGCCAGTCACAATTTGCCTGGAACGTTGCACGTACCACAGGCAACCCAGTGTACCCTCACGGAGGGTCTAGTTAATAAGTAATCACGTAGTAGTTCAGACTACAAATTGCACTCACTCCTTAGTCTGGAAAATATACTCGTGCTTATTTATACCAAATTGCACTCAAAATCATGAGATGACCGATACAAATAAAGGCCCGGAAAATCGGCTTCAACATTTGCTTTACCGTCTGTTTGATTTTGTTGAACGATATTGACTGCTGGGGATGATCAACAACAAAGCTTGACAAGAGGCCTGGTATTCAGTCTCAGGCTGCGCACCGCGAATAGTAGGGAGCTTTAGCAACGACAACGGGAACGGCAACGAGAACGTCATGTAAAAACATAAATTCACGTTATTGCGATCACTTCGCGACTATTCCAAGCCTTTTAATATGACAAAGGTGTTTCAGTCCCTCAGGAATGAAATCGTTACGAGCGGCGCTTAATTTAGGGGAGAAAAATGAAAATTTATCTCCAGGTGCTGACGTTCTCCATAACACTTCAAACTTGGTAATTTCACGTTGTTGCTTTGCTGACGACGGCAAAGAAATGGACAAAAATGAAAAACGCACGTGCAGGGCGTGCAAAGCTATTGTTTTTGCCCACTAAATATGCACATTTGTGACGTTCTCGTTGCCGTCGCCGTTGTCGTTGCTAAAGCTCCCTATTACTATGGATACGGGACATCTATACGTCATTGACAGACTGATTAGTGCGCACGCGCATACTCAACAACGTCGAAAGAGGGAGGTAATTCAAACGGCTTCAACGTTATTCAACATTCACGATAACAAAGGAAATGTTTAATGGTTGTTGAAGCAAAGTTTAAACTCTTTTAAACTCATTCAACATGGATTCAACATGTTTGGGGGGGAGGGGGGGGGGGTCTCAACATCGCTGTTCAACAAAATCGAACGGATCTTAAAGCAAATGTTCGCAATGGCAAGCAATGGTCTCTCTTAAACTTATTTTGTTCGTAAATTTAGCACTGCTATCACGCTACAAAACCACCCATTCTTGACGGTTATTAGGCCCAAAAATCCCAAAATGTTTGAGAAAAAATGGAACTCAGTTGCCAAGGGATTAGTTTTAGGCAGCGCTCGTTGTAAAATGCAGAATATTTTAGAAAGACAGAATGTACTGAAAAGACATACCGCAAACGCTTTAATAAGCCATTGTGGGCTTACTTGATTCTGGGGCTCGTAGCGGGGCGGGCTTGTTAGAGAGGGAGGCTTACTAAAAACTCGAGAGTCAAAATACCAGTCTTCTAAAATTTCAATTAGCTTTAATAAATTTATATACGAGAGTAGGCTCATCTTTGGCCATTTAAAACCGAACCATTTCGCCCGTCCTCGTTCAAATACAATTCTACGTTTTACTTAGCATTATATTTAGACCGCCAGGCAAGTGTACGAGACTGACATTATTCATAGGAGGAGAGAGGGGCTTACTAGAGCATTTACAGTACACCTGAGCTGCGGAGAAAAAGTTATTCCCGAGCCCTTGCTCATGGAGGATAAATTTAAACTTTAATTTCACAAGAATTTTGCATAACGGGATAACATACGAGATTGAGCGTTGTCCTTACAGCAAGGACGTTTTTCGTGGTTTTTACGATGTCATCGTCACCACGTTTGTTGATGAAAACAATACATCTCTCACTGTCTTTTTTGTTTGTCCACAAGGATTCGTACATTAGAACAATGTAATCTTTTCCTCTAGGGATTGATTGAAAACGATCTACACACGTGTGGATTTAGTACAAAACAGCTATGAAACAATAGAGTTTTGCTGTTGAAGCACGGCGGATACTAAGGTATGCAAACTCTTCACACTGAAATCAAATGTTTCATTTCAAAAGAATTCGCAAATACAAGCAGTAAATAAAGTATTGAACCACGATCAGGAAAGTCAGTCAATTCGCCCAAATTTGAATTGATTTCAGAGCTGCGTTTGGTAATTTCCTCACTGGACACAGCAAAAAGGCTTACGTTCTGGCTTATATCGACGAAGCAAAATTTGTGAACAAAGAACACCGTCAGTTAAATAGCCTTGAATTTTCGCATTCGTGTTAGATTTTATCAGGTTAATCGCCTTGACTTACCAGCGGCTGTCAGATTCTTCAACTTGTTGATGTTTATTTGAAAGGAGGGTGGCAAACTATGCATAGATATTTTCAAGTTCACGAATCCACGTCTTCACGACTCAAGAAGATAGTTAAAGTCGAAATACATATGGTCATAGAATATAGCCAAAAGAAAAACCTATCCATGACCATTGCAAAATACTTCCAGTCTTCCTGATTCTTCTCCACCTTCTCACGCTCTCGAATGCTATTTGCAAGAACGCTTATTTGTTCTGAAAGTTTCTCTTTGGGTCGATCTTTAGTGCGAAGCTCGGGCAAATCAACAGGCGTATCTGTGGTGTATCTAACTTCCAGGAGACGAGATTCGTCGGGGCTTCTCTCCCCCGCGCTAAAGTGAGCCCCTCTTGCGTGCATACACCGCGCGCAGTGGCAGTTTGCCGCGGGCGAAAACGTTGTCTCCCAGTCCAACGCAAACGGCGCGCCTTTCCGTCGATCGTCCTGGTGATATCTGAGATCGGGGTTGGGTACGTCCGGGGAGCTGCCGTCTGGTTTACCGACGCACAGCAGGTATCCCAACCACTGCAAGACGACTACCCGAGCCCACAGGGGTACCTCCTTAGCAGAGCTTCCGGAGCCGTGGTAATGGATGTTCAACACCCAACATGTCAGCATGAGCGAGATGGAGATCTCCCCCATGATGGTGATGTAGAACTTTCCTAAAAGCGGAACCGTCTCGGAGTTCCGAGGCAGACTCTCTCCCACAAGCTGTAGAAACACAGCCATGGCTAGCAACACAGTGATACTGAGTGTGATTCGTTCACCGGATTCTGGAGGCAAGAAAAATCCCAGCAAAATCATGGACAATATAATGAGGCAGGGAATCACAAGATTGAAGAGGTAGAAAAGTGGTTTCCTATCCATGACAATCGTTATACTAATATCAGCAAGTTCGTGCTTGCAACACGAGTAAAGCTTTGCGTTTCGTTGCTTCTTGACATCCTGAAGTTTCCATTCTGCACTTTCAACGTACTGAGATTTTGAAGAGCCATTTTCCTGTCTCATGTCAAGGTCTATCACCTTCAAAAATAAAAGCGAATGTTTATACTCAGCCTCCAGACTATAATAATTTATTGAGTCTAGTGACCAGTAAAATAGGCCCGCAAAGCGTGCACGCGGCGACACCGGGAAATAGAAGCTGGTTTGTCACGGTTTCAAAATCGACATTTGTCGCTTTAAGTGAGATGCGCTCTTAAACAACGAATCACAGCTTTGTCTCATCGTCTGTCAATCGTTTTAACATTGTTTAATTAAGTTTAATCATTTTGCAACACGAAAATCGATTAGAATGTTCTTACAGTACAATGTTTATCATCTGGCAAACGTGAGTATAAGACCAGCGTGAAAAATACCAGTTTTTCAGGACATATGCGGATATATCGAGTCTTTACATCTTATATCTTCTGTCTCATTTGTTGTTTTTCAATTAATATCATAGTTCGAGAGAGCCACAAGCCGCCCTAACCAGCTTCTCAGAAACTCTCTCCTTTCCCTTATCCAAGCACCTATCTCCTATATTCCCTATCCGCATTATGGCTTGAGGGTCTCAATGGGGGTGTAGCAAACACGGTACACGGTTACAAATTTCGCGATTTCACGGTGCACGCTTAATTTTTACATCAAATAATTGTTCAGAACTTAGGAAAAGCTACAAACAACACGGTTTTCTGAACAAAATAATTCACGACACACGGTTAATTTTTTGGACGTTTCACGCCACACGCTTAACCCCATGAGACCCTCTGGTTTTGAACTGGCTCTTTGAAATCACTAGCCCACTTCCCTGCGGAGACATTGCGAACGCCGGAGATATTCACTAACTTTCATTCACTGACTATGTTCCTCATTGATTCAGAGAATATCAGTGGTAGCGTGGAATAAAAGGTACCCGTTTGAGTGTCTCAACTTTTTATTTTCAGATGTCTTATCACATTTCTTTTAAGTTAGAAGTGCGTATTATCTCTCAAAACGATATGACCAGAAATTGACGAAATTAGATGCACGGCAATTTGATAAGCTTCACGAAGTATCCCCTTACTCTTTTCCCTTACTCTTCTCCCGTACCCATCACTCGCTTCGGGGAAAACAGAAAGTGTTCCCTAGAAAACTTCGGTCCTCAAGTAAAGATAAACAGCTGTGTTTACACTCACCAAAAATAATTAGAGCAACTTTCGTATGAGCTTGAAAAAGTGTTCGCAATTTGTTTGACGGACCAATGTTTGGCAAGATTAAAACGAAGCTTCTCCTTAGTCCAGCTAAGGAAACTCCTAATATGGGCAGTAAACAGTTCGATTGCCCAATCACATTACTGCATTTCAAATGACGTCAAAGCGCCGGAAACTTTCCAGAAAGTTCCACGGAGAGATGACGTTGTTTGCATCCGCGTTCGCCAAGCCAATGAAAATTCGCGCTCGTTTGTTTTTGTTCGATAAGCCAATTAAATGTTTTGCATTTTTGTTTACGTTCTGTTTTTACGTTTATTTTTGAAGGTCATATGAAAGTCGCTCTATCTCTATCCCTTACAATTTCGTTTAGACCTATGGGACACTTCGTGTTGGATGTCAAAATTGGGTGTGAATCTAATTAGATATCATTACGTCCATTAATTTCGGGACGTAAGTGACGACAGAAGGTTTGCTTTGGTGGATGGCATATAATGCTGACCGCTTGGCACACAACTGTCAAGTGTTTTACATCTGTCTACGATTTTGCCTACCTCGTACGTCCAGGAGCCAAACTTTAAAACACACTTCTGTTGATCAAACGGAAAGTACTGCACGTCTATTGGACAAGTACTGGTAAAAGATGCAGGACAAAACCAACTGCATTTGCCGGTGTTCGTTAAAATTACAGGCGTCTTGTATTTATCCGTGCCTCCACTGAATTCATTGTCAGCGCTGTAAATCACGAAACATTTGGTGAAAATGGAGCAACATGATAAATCAGGTTTTGGACTTCGGTTCTATATTAGAGGGGTCACAAAAAGTGAGAGGCTCTGAAATATATGTATATATTTGAATTGCAGGTTACAGACGAAAGGGAGAAGGGATCCTCGTCAGGAGCCCATCTGGAGCGTGCAACTTCCAATTCGAATTCAGTTGAAGCCACCAGAATTTTTTAGGTGTTTATAAGAGACAGTCGCGCGTGCTTAAGCTCTTAATAATATTCCATGAGCGCGAATTGAATATTAGATGGTAAAGTTGGCTATGACCAGTCTCATATCCAACAAGCGCGAATGGAATAATGGTTTTATTACATTTTCATTCAATTCTGAACGCTTGGACACTTGGAAATTAAAGCCAAATTTTATTGGATCATACCATTTTGAATTTACAATCCACCGCAATCAGTTTCTATATTAGGTCATATAAGATCAAGATCATATAGGATCAAGCTGATAACCAAGATTAAGAGAACCAATCAGAAACTCAATATCCAAGGTCGAAAATTTAACAAAGTGAAATATGCCACTAGTCGGTGACCTAAGGCTCGAGCATAACCAAAGAAATATCAGCTTCACATTGTCAGATTCATAGTCTTGTGCGAGAAAGCCTTCCATAACCATTTATACGTTTTGAGTGTTAGTGAAATGTAATATTTGAATTGCCAAGAAGAACAGACATAAAATTGAAAGCCTGGCTGGGCTGTTTTGAAATAAGTTATTTTTCGCAATTTGGTCTTGGTTCTACGCGTGCAAAATGTAGGAAAATCTATTTTGGCTCCCAAGACTTTAGCCATGAAATCGGCTATTTTGCATATCAATTGAAAAATTCTTGTCCATTCGTCTAAATTGTAGGCCGTTTTCCAAGCTGTTTATTTGCACGTTCTATGATTCTTGGGACATCAATACATATCAGAAGCTACCAATAAGGCCATAATCCAACTTGCATTTTCTAGTTTTTAGCTTTTAGAACTTTGCCTATAAAATTGGCCATGTTTGCCTGGGTCCTTCCTTAGCAAAAAAAAAAAAACACAAAAAAAACAAAAAAAAAATCGTTGTCTCTCTAAAGGTGGATTTCCAAGTAAGTTTTACGGAGGTTACGCATGTGTATTTGACTGACTTTACGTAAGTACATAAAATACGAGACAGTGTATGAATAGCTTGGGTTTAACGTAAACGCAGGCTCATTCCGTATACAAACTACTGTCGACTTGGGATGCAACGATACATTTTCTTAGGATACGATACATATCTCGATACAAGTGCCACGATACGATACACGATACGATACATCGTTCCTTACCCCTTGGGCATTGTAAAGTACTTTAAATCCAAAGTCTTTCCACACCTTTGATTTAATTTAAACGAGGACGGTGCCGATTGTAACTCAACAGAGGAAGACATTTTGATGAATGAACCACGTGTTTTTGCTGTGGGCGCGTAAGACTGTGTCAGCTGACAACTTATTGGAACTACGCATGCGTTCATGCCGCCATCTTGAAAAATACGTGATCGAAAGCATGCGAAGCCCTGTGGCTAAAAAAAGGCTTGTACTAGGGTGAGAAGTCATTAAACTGATTAAAACAGTAATTTCTGAATGTTGGTAAAGTAATTTCTGATTTTTGATGAGGAATATTTTATTGTTTTGCGATACATCGATATCCCATTCAGATATCGATATTCGTATCGTGACAAAAAATATCGCGGTTCATCGGTGCACCGGTGTATCGCTGCAGCCCTACTGTCGACTACTGTCAAAGATGGCTCAGACAAAGAATTCAATCAGTTATTCGCGATTCGTAATTGAAGGATTAGAGTTTCATTCTTACCCAACCTTTCCTAAACGTACCTTGTCCGTGACGTGCTTACCTGTTATATAAGACAATATCCGGGATCCAAACTCGAGACGCATCAAGTCTGACGGCTTGTATACCATCATATTTATCCGGATCCCATGTTAACAACTCATTGGTCCAGATCTACAAAATTAGGGCTTAGTTTACTAAGAGCCAGTTACAAGGGATTTTGGCAGCGATTTTTCCCCGGTTCCTTGTATCGGGGTCTTTAATGTTGCGTTAGGCATAAACTTCCTTCAGATAGCATTTACGAAAGATCTTATAATCATTCATCGGGTGAAAAGCAAAATAAAATTATTTTATGAACTCATAGGTCCTTTTGCAGCAGGTGATATTGGGTCACATTTGCATACATACGTTTGCTATTACAGCGATTTTCTATTCAGTGTCGTATCACCAAAACCCGAAACAAACAGTATCCGAACTTACTCCTACCGCCGGAAAACTTTTTCATGCACTGAGTCGCCTTTGGCTTCGGTTTTTGCTTTTTTGGTTGAGAAAGCGGAGCGCGAGCTGTGAGAGTTATTGCCTTCTGGTTACAGTTTTAATAACAATATTCTTATTTAATGGATAAAACAAATCAGTTACCTGTCGCACCCAGACATTAGTGGTGATCATTTGATTTCGATCATTCTGAAAGTAAAATGACAAAGACTGAATCATCTGAGGAGGGTTCGTTCCAAAAGACTTTGAACAACACAATTAACGTTTAGGGCTTGGCGTGTGTTTTGCAATCTCTCTTGATGTAGACGTCTTTAAACGTCTTCAGAGTGGACGGAACTGTACCAACGGTAAATAAAATGAATTGACTTTGGAAGTGAATTAAACTGACTCTGTCACTGACGCTGACTATGACCATGACTTTTGACTGTGGCCTGAACCTTGGCCTTAACTCTAACCTCGACCCTGGCCTTGACTTGAATGACTCTGACACTGACTTTGACTCTGATTGCAACTCAAACTATAGCTCGAATCTGACTTTGGGATTGATTTATGACATTTTGACTCTAAGTGATTTGTGTATGACTCTGACTGACTCTAACCTTGACTCTTACTCTGACTTCGACTCTGACTCTGACTCAAACGTTTTTAGTTTAAATCTGAATCTGATTCTGTGACTTTGAATCACTGAGGTTTTGCCCTGACTTTGTCCATGATGCCCAGTAACCATGAGTTTGACTTGCT
>NC_090877.1:3699956-3704956 GCF_036669935.1 Montipora foliosa | reverse complement strand
AACAAAATCTTAACTGTAAACATCACCATATCTCTCTTCTTTTTGAGCGTGGATCATATTCCTCCTCAATTGACATATGTTACTTCCAAACTGTTCTCGTAGATTCGGCTATCCTCCGTTTTTTTAAGGCCTGTTTAGAGGTACACTTTGTTAAAAATGATCGAAATCGGTTTTTCGAGAAATTATTTTTTGGTTGTCTAATTATTGTCGACATTCAAACAACTGACTAAAGCACTCAACTGAACTTTTTTTTTCTGGGTCGCGCATACATCCTTTATATATGATTTGTCTTACGATATTTTATCGGCTAAATAAGATTTTTGTCGATAACAAATTACAAGAGGCTCTATCTCGACAAAGAAAATATAATGATCAAGAATAGGTAATGATGAGTGACAAATACTGAAGCGACCTCGAGGGCTCAAACAAAATCAAGTCGAGTTTCACCGATATCAAGAGCGGATGCTTATCGCAAATTTATCGCCGACAGATCGAGTAGCTATTTTGTTTACGAAGGTAACGACGTGCAGATCACGGCTCAAATAATTTTGTGCTCTTCATTTTCTTTTTCAGTCATAACAAGTTAAAAACAGTGAGCAATTGCAAGACCTACAGCAATTTTTTTTACGTCTGACCTAGCGATACTCAGCCTTTTGGCGTAGGAAAAACGAAGAAGCAATGCAATTAGGCTAAAATTGGGCAAAGCGCTTGCTTTTACGAGAGACCATTCCTTGCAAATTATTTTTTTAGTCAGGGTCAGTTATCGCGGTCTCATCAGGCCTAGCATAAGATTTCGCCTGCAGATCAATTTGACTACGAAGCGAAAAATGGCAACTATTGGCTAGTGGTCAAATAAAATTGCTGGGACTTTAGCTTCCAGTACTACGGGAAAGACCAAACGTGATTCAAAATATGACTGATTATCAACAAATATCAACATTTAAGGAGCAGACCGATTAAAATTAAACGCCCAAAAATAGAAAATTTAAAGCAAAGGAATGGGAATATAAATGGTCGACGAATTATAAAGAAAATACCACAAATTCTTGCACTACTTCACCGGGCTTCTATTGAGCTCAAGAATCAGCTGAGTGCGATTCTAATTCTACAAACAATGCTCTAGTAATTGAAAGTAATAGGTGAAGCGAAGTAAAGAGCCTTCCTAAGTCATTTTCCTTTTTCCGCAGAAAAAGCACCCTGGCGGCTAAAGAGTTCGCAGTTCAAGAGTGTAAGACTACATAAAGAGGAAAAACAAAGACTAAACTACTGATTTCTCAATACTTGCCTTTGAACTAATGGTACTCCCACGTAGATAGAAAGTCGAATGGCAACTTTCTAGGTGTTTTGTCCGCCTTGATTAAAGCCACTTAGAATGTTAGGAAGTTCGGAGATGTAAGTTTCAATACTGTAAATATTTAACCAGAGGAAAAATTGATCTTCTCTCGATTGAATGGTTTAAAATCGTGGACAAGTTTGTTCCGGTGCTTTATGAGTTGACGTAGAACGAGTCGTCAATTCAAAACGAATTAAGCAAGATATTGTAAGCGGTGATCGAGGCCTAAGACCAGTGCGCAGTGGCGAAAAATTCGGTCGATCAGAGATTCCCTGATATCAGTCGAAGCATGTGAAATTCGAAGCAACTTTTATCTTTCTCTCTGCGATCGCAAATTCGGTTACCAGCTGCGAGGGCGAGTTTCACTGTCACTGCTTGACAAAATGAAACGGGGTTTGATTACAACCAGACCCGAAGTTCCCACGAATTGATGAAAAATCCTTTCAACTGTTTAATAATTGATTAAAGAAAATGCAAAAGTTGTCATTTAAGGCAATGGGAAATCAGGAGATGTCAAATCGAACCCATTTCTTTTGAACTGTCCTCGTGTCTCTTTCCCCGTCAGAAAAAAATCCTCAACTAATGTCATGGAGAAACTCTGTTATCTAAGGCAGCGTTTTTGTCTCCAATAAAACTTAAATAACCGTAGTTTTTCTCGCTGCATTAACAGTAATTTTAAGATCAAGAATTAATTTTGTTTCAGTCAAGGAAACTATAACTTCCTTATAATTTCGCTAGCATGATAATTACGCATCCAGTAAATCGCACAAGACGTAATATTATCTGTCAGTAATAATAGCGGAAAGACTTGGCGGCAAGTGAACGTTGCAACGGGGGCACTTTCTACGAGGGAGTATGTTTCGCCGCCACTTTTAGTGTAGCCATTACAGTATCATTAACTTGACAGAATTAAAATTATTGCGGAAAATAAAATTTTGCTCCTTTTCTAATGGCTCCCGTAATCTTCCCAACGAAGCTAATTTTGTTGGATATCGATCGGTCTTGGTTCTAAATTGGTAGAAAATCGCATATCTCTGTAGCGTTAACGACTTTTGACTGTTTTGGAAAGTAGCTTATAAATAACTTTGTTATGATTCCTGCATTACCAATCAAGGAGGCTTTCGTAATGCGCAATGCCAGGTATATCCTTCCTCGGAGTCCTGGGCAAGAGCCAGAAACTGAGCGCCCTCCCTCTTCTTAGTTCAGCTAGAATATTCACTTTCCAGAGACTTATAACACTAGATAAGGACAAAAAGTCATGTTCAGTGATACTACAAAATTGAGCTCGCATCTTATTAGCCGTATTTCTGGGTATAAGTGCTAATATTAAACTGTAAATATAAGCTCTTCGTTGCAATATTTACTTAAATATCCTTTCCAGATATGTGCTTAAATTTGAAAGTATGGCGGACGGAACTGAGACGAAGCCTTCAGGCGTGAAATGACGGTCCGTTGACCTCTCCTAATCATGCAATTTTTCATCAGCTAAATTTCAACTGAATTCTCAGCGGCATATGGCAAAAGTAAGAAAACTTTCCTCGCAAGACCATGAGGTAACTATGAAAAACTAATCATTTGATAATTATTCGCTTTGTTTGCTTAAATTGAAACAGTTAATAAACTTCCGCCTCGGTAATATCATCATATTTCTCGGACGACTTCACTCCTTCCTTTATTCTTGAACTTCAGTCAGAATTTTAATCAAATCCTAACTTTAGGTTTTGTTTCCTCAAACAAGGACCTTCGGATAAGACAAGTCAAACGATTTATTTGGGTGCACTGTTATTGTTTATAAAACAATTTTGCCTTTTTCGAGGGCGGCAGACGTAATTGTCGTGGAAAAGCTACTTTTCATTATTTCATTACATAATCATACCCTATGGATCTTAAATTAAATGAAAAAAATGATATTAGAGGCACCCAACGAGAATATAGGTTCTAAACCACTTAAACACAGCTTTGTTAAACATATTTTAGTATTTAAACAGTAGATATAGCCGGGCATATTTTTATTCCCTAAAAATTTTCATCTGTTCGGATTTCCTAGCTGAAAGACTAACGATCCGAAAATTATAGGGATCAAAACTTACCTTTTCGAAAATTTCAGCCAGAAAAAAGGCTCCCGAAAATTCTAGGTGACCTTTTTAGGGTAAATATCCGTTTAAAATGGGCAATTATAATATTTTTCAGATGTTCGAAAATCCTAGGAGAGGCAGGCAAGCAAGAAATTTTACATCAAATGATGCGAAAATTTTAGATACCAAATCGTCTTGCGAACAGATATTTTCCGAAAATTCACGTTGGGTGCCCCTGAAATATCTCTGTTTCGTGATTGCTAATTACGGGCAAGTAAAAAAAAAAAACATTTTTACACTGAAACTGTTAACTTTTATGTTGCAAACTTTGCTGCCGTAGTTTCTCTTTGAAAATCACTAGCGTAGAGATGAGAACAGTGATTACAAAAAACCAGAAAAAGAACCGATCCATGACCATGGCAACATGTTTCCATTTCTTTTGATTTTCTTCAATTTGACGATCCTTTCTTGTGTGCGCGGCCAACAACGCTAAATCTTTCGCAATACACTGCTCATCTAGCGTCTTCTTTCTTTCTGCTGATGTCTTATCGACGTCATTGTTGTGTGCACACAACCTTTTCTGCCCGTGCGTATTTGAAAGGCACACTTGGGTCAGGTGATTGTCAGATAAGAGCGCATGCTCTTCACCGGCCTGCGATGGGACTTTCACTTTGATGAGGCTGCTGTACCTGAGGTTGCATTCGTTGGCCTCTTGGGGAAATTGCTCAAGTTGCATTGTGGGTTTGCGCACGCAGAGGACATTGGCCACCCAACCAAGCACGAAGAGTTCGATCCACGGAGGAATTCTTACAATCGAGCCTCCAGAGTTTTTATGATGAACATTCAGTACCCAACAGGTTGACATCAATGATAAGGAGACCTCCGTCATGATGGTGATATAGAACTTTCCGAGAAGTGGAATCGTTTCCGAGTTGCGCGGCAGCGTTTCCGCCACGAGCTGCAGGAACACAGCCATGGCCAACAGAACGGTAATGCTTAACGTTATGCGCTCTCCAGACTCCGGTGGGAGAAAGAAACCCAAAAGAATCATGGACAACATTATCATACAGGGGGTGATCAAATTGAAAGCGTAAAACAGAGGCTTGCGGCGAATGACCAACACGATAGTGACATCAGTAAATGGCACGGAGCAACATTTATAAAACTGGACATTTCTTTCCTTGGACGCCTTAATGAGCTCCCACTCTGCACTTTTGACGTATTTGTCTGAGAGGGTAGGCGTGTTCTCCGTATCTATGTCCAAGTCCGTCAACACAAAGGTCCAAGAACCGAATTTCATGGAGCAGACTTGCTCGTCAAACGGGAAGTACGTCACATCTATGTTGCAAGTACTCCTGAACGAGGCTGGGCTATACCAGGCGTTGCGTCCGTCATTCTCTAAAATAACACGTGTTTTGTACTTCTCCAGTCCCCCGCTGAACACACTGTCTGCACTGGCGGAAAGATATAGACATTGAAATTACAACCACTAGAAACCCTAGACTCGATATTCAAACATGGTAAATCTAGGTGGCGTACGCATGCTGACGAAGAGAATACCTCTTTCGTTTCATATTTCTGGCACGCCAATA
>NC_090877.1:3684956-3694956 GCF_036669935.1 Montipora foliosa | reverse complement strand
TGAACTATCTGGAGAAAGAATTGAACGACATCAAACCCGAAGAAAGCTAAGAAACAGAAGCTCACAATCTCCTTCAACCTTCAAACTGGATCCCTTTCCGAATTCAGTTGCAATTAAGTTGTAGTTTTCCAGAGAACGGTAACAGAGAAATGCGCATTGCGCGAGCAGCACGATTGATTTTCTTGTTTAATTAAACCATGTGGTGTTAATTTACCTGGCTTAGGTTGCCGTAGTTTGACATCAAATTAAACTTTTACCTTCTGTCACCAAAAGGAAAACAGTAACAGCGACCAGACTACAGCCCTCAAAGAAAAGTACCATTGTTCTTTGGAACTCGGTGATCCAGGCAAACTGGCCAGGAAATTTACCTGTAGAAAAAAAATATCATTTGGGAAATGTGTTGGGGATTTGCCATTAAACAACTGAGAGAGAGAGAGTAAATGTCAAAGGTCCGGCTAGAATTTGGGTTTGGCCAATAATCAAGGAAACGTATTTAAGTTTAGCTCATCTCTTGCATGTGCGTTACCTACAGATGAAGCGTGAGAGTGAGACTTTATAACAACTTTATTTAAGTGTCAATGGATTTAGCACAAGATCACTAATTGGGGACACTAAAGAAATTAACTCAAATCAAATCAAATATTGGTTTTTGTGGAGAAAAAGCTCTCCGAGCAGAGAAGAGAACGAACAAACTCAACCCACTGCTTCCTACAAAGTGAGAATATGAGCATTTCCATGCTTTCATTACAAACAGGTCAAACAGCAACCATCCGTTTCTCGTCAGGTCACGTAAACGCAATGCTTTACCTTTCTTTCAAGGTTTTAGCTTGCGTGAAGACTTGGTAAGCGTGAGTTATGCGGCAAAGAAGCTGCGAAAGATGGAAAACTACAAAGGTCGCGCCTTTACACAAAGCACGTTAACAACTAGTCTCGGCTTGCCAAAACTCACGGAACGGCATGTGCCTGACACTCTCTCTGTTTTTTTATGCGATAACAATTTCTTGTACAATAAGAAGTCTGGGTTGCGGAAGTACGTTAACATTAGATCGACAACGACTGAGGGCTACGAGAACGTCGTCTGTTAATATAACATGACCTTGTTGCAATTATTTTAAGGTTATACCAAGTTGCTCGACAATGAAATTGCATGGAAACTATTCTGGCAAGGATTAAAATTAAATGAACGCAAAGTTTACTGAAGTAATTTATTATCAGCTATACTAAACCTCGATATAACCTCACTTTTAGTCATTTCACGTCCTTGTTAGAAAGAGGGCGGCAAAATCGGGTTTTTTCCGAGTGTTCACGAGTCACCTTCGAAAAATATTTCCGTCTAAACCTATTGTTTTCTGCTGTCACCGTATACGTAGAAGTCGTCGTTGCTTAAGATCTCGGATAAAACTTCAACTTCAATTAAATACTTGCCCGAGCCCGATCAAAGACTATGAATATTAGACAGGGGACCGAGAAAAAAAAGTCGACTTCGAGCTCTCTTCTTGCCTTTCCAGTGATCTCTCTTTGTTTTTCCCCGCACAAGAGCAACATCTTTCACTCCTAAAGCCGCTTCTTACAGTCTGAACGCCTGAAACAGGTTGAGTTCTTCGCTGCATGGCGTCTACAGTATCTTGTTTTCACACTCATTTACAAGCAAAAGTTTTAATAAAAGAAAGCCTTTATTATTGTTACTCAGTAGGATACCCGTAGCTCTGTGCATACTAGTTTACCAAACGCTTGTTATGAATTTCTTAGAACACTTACTTCCAAATCGTTCAACACTTTTGCCATTCTGATAGAAGCCATAACTTGAAATAAACCCCATGCATGTGAAACTTTCGTCATTATTTTTACAGCGTAAAAAGAGAGATTTTCGACCTTCAGATTTTTACTAGAAATTCTCAAATTAAAGATCAACCTCTGAACATAAAATTTCTCTTCAGGATAAGTGTGTTTCAGTGTTACGGGACATAATACGCTTTGCAAATAAGTCCTTTATCCATCTTCTCCCGTTTTCTCACGATTTTATGAATGGTACAGTTCGTACGCGTCGTGTAACTTACCGTTTTAGTAAGCTGACAGAGGTCAAACTGTTTTCATGGATGAAAAAAATACAAACTGTGAAAATTCAAACTCTTCATGACCATTTACATTTCTTTTCCTGTGTCTACTCTTTTCCTGTGTCTGCTGTGTCTAAAAACTCTAAACCTTACACAATAGTTTCGTTTTTCGTTTTACATACCTTTTCCCAATGGTTATTTTTCCTTTTCAGGGAATCATTTCGAAAACCACAACTCACTAAATAAAAGACACAGCTTTGTAGCAACGCTCAGATAATGTTAATATTTGATTTCTGCGGCGAAACGTTTTGAAGTTTCAATCATTCCGGCCCTTGATTATCTCACAGTTTTAACGAGTCGTCCGTATTTACCTTATTATGTAATTGTGTCGGCAACTTTAGCTTTTCAAGTCAGTCTTTTGAGTTTGGCCTGTAAGCCATTCAATTAAATTTTTATAGGTTGTTTTTCCATGATTTCTGTGACAAGACTTTTAGACTATTATTTGACAAAGAGAAGCATTGTATTATAAAGCATAATATCAATGAATTTATAATCTTTCGGTCACTTTCAGTGCACAATCCTCTCAGGTTGATGTGAAAAGCGGAATTGTATAAACATAAGCTATTCTTGTCGATTAAAATCGAATATCGAAATTTTGTCGGGCTTTGATATCTAGAACACTACAGAGTGGTAGTCAATCGAAACCTTAAGTTATTTACTTCGCCAATTTCAAACAATTAAATTACCGAATGAAATTAACCAATGAGAGAACGAAGCAGGCTCGAGTGGCCGATGCCGAGGGCGGGAAAAGTAATAAAGCCCAATGTTATTTAGGGGCTGTTTACATGAGAAAACTCGCCCCTATTCGCGCGGCGGCCATATTGGCCATAGACAATACATTTCGTACCCCGAGCGTCGAGTTGAAATGTTTGAGAACGAGTTTTAGTACGCAAAGACAAAAGTTTTCAATCCCTTGGGACTCAATATGGCCGGCTTTTGATTGAACTGAGTGGTGTGCGATTTGGTCTGAAATCATACGTGTAATTTCAAAATCGAACGAGCGCACAGCGCGAGTTCGATTTGAAATCACAACTATGATTTCAGACCAAAATTGCACGACACGAAGTTCAATATGACTTTATTACATGCATTTAGAAATCACACGATAATTATTTAATCGCTAAAACACAAGATTTTAGTCAGTACCAATATTTTATTGATCCAGTTGGGAACAAAAGTTGCAAAATTAGCCACACAATGGATTTTTTGGTCTTTCATTTTCCTGCAACTTGATTGGTTACCTAAAAATAGCGTTGAAATCTGATTGGTTGTTTTGTTTCAGTGTTCCTTTCTCATTGGCTGGGAAAACAGTGCGATTTTGAGCAAAAAATAGTGCGATTTGGGAATAAATCACCAGTGATTTCTAAATTGATGTCATAAAGGCTTATAAAGGCCTACACCGGCATAAATGCTTGATTTCATATCGTGTTTACATGATGCCTACGTGATTTCATATCTTGTTTACATGAAGGCACACTTGGCGCTGATTAAATAGTGACATCTGTGAATGGATTGACGAAATTTACCCGTGCGGTACCCGTTCCAGTCCACCGACAAGCCTATTTCATACTTTCTTCGTTCACACGATATTGTTGCGACATTTCGTACCGAAATGAAATTTTAGGCCGGGATGACTCGTTCGGTATGACATTTTCTGTTGGTATTATGTAAATGAATGTAGAAGCACAAGATGGAACCGGCGAAATGAACTCTCTGTAGGACGAAAGTTGCCCCGGTATTATGTAAACACCCTTAACTTGGCCAGTAATAACAAAATGTATAAAATCAAATGAATTAACCAATCAGAACACGAAGTTAGACGCGTAGGAGGCGCCTAACGCGACGCGAAATAGTTTTAGTTTCGATTCTGGTTTCAATACGATTGCAGTTGACATAAGTGCCTCGAGTTTGTGCTAAAGGCAATTGGCTATCACTGTAAGGAAATAACCAATGCAAACGTAAAATTAGTTTCGGCACAACTGAAAATCGCTCAAAACACTGGACTTGTAATTCGAACTCTTTAGAGGGTCTGTTCTGCCGAGCAGAGACCACTTTTCCTCGATTTCGATTTTATGCTGTCACATGAAAGGGGACATAAGGAATGTAAATCGCAGGTCTTAGCATACTCAAATTGAGGAATACTAAACTGACTTCCTTACTCAACTGCAGTTGTAAAAGTTGTGAAGTTTAAAATTAATAATTAAAATTGCTGAAATTGCAATAGCTTTCGCTACAGATCAGACTCATTAGTGACCTTTCCACAAAGGCTTCATACAGACTTTTTAATACCATAAGTAATAAAATATCTCCAAGAGCTTTCCATGTTAACATTTGAGTAAATATGGTTTTCAGACCTTCTATACTATTTGCAGGTGGAAACTTGGGCTGGATGTATAAAATATTTATATAACGTGTTGCCGCTTTTGTGCATACTTATGATTGAAGGACTTAGATTCAATCATAAGTATTGCGAACTATATGGTTTTTCGAAAGCCTGGCCGATGTGTTGCGCTAACTCTGGGTTAAGATCAATCGAAATATCTAGGACCGTTTCAATGTAGATTAGTCTAATTTTTAACCAAATCGCTTTATCCAAGTTTTGTACGAATCATGTGAATGGGTAAACGAAACCTTTAACAGCTCCGTGGATCTCCGGGAAGTTTCACAACTTCAATTAAATACTTGCCCGAGCTCGTTCAAGGACTATGAATATTAGACAGGGAACGAGAAAAAAAAGTCGACTTCGAGCTCTCTTCTTGCTATCCTATGATCTCTCTTTGTTTTTCCCTACGCAAGAGCAACATCTTTCACTCCCAAAGTAGAGCCTCCGGCAAATTCCCTAAGTGAGACAGCGGTTGACAACGATACAGGTTTGGCATCTTCGCCCTGGAATTAGAAATTTGACGCTCTCTTGTCCCGTTCAGAGTTGGTCCCCGTACCCGGTTCTCGAGTATAGGCACTGAAGTGTATTTTTTTAGACAACTACTGTCCAAAATGTCCTTCGCGTCGCGAAGTTCCGTTTGCCCAGATCGATTCAAGTAGTTGTGTTTAATTCATCCAAATCAGTTTCTTCTTTTTGCGGCCTCCGTAAAGACTTCTCTCTGGGGCTTGGCTGCTTGACTAAGTAATAAGCGTTTTCAAACAAGGGCCCCTGGCCAAATGCGGCGCTTGAGTACTACAAAGTGCCCAAAATATTTCCTGGGTACCCTGAAAAACGGCACAGTAAATTAAAGTACTGGATTGTGGACTTGGTTCTTCGTCTTCCCGGGATAGGGAATTGGGTCATTACAAGCGATGGAGGGCTAGGGAAATTGAACGCGTAAACCAGATCTCGGTGCCTGAACCTTGAGAAAAATTTTGAAGATGTTTAAGGCAAGCAATGCGTGCGTATTAATCTCTGAACACCTAACCAGGAAGCTGAAATATGTCTACCCACTCGATTACCATTACAATGGATGCAGCGGTGAACAAGTAATGTGGTCCTTTAACAAACATACCGGGCTTAGGGTGAATGCATACTGCTTGGCTGGGAAATCTTTCATTGCGTTGGCTGTACATTATATAGCCCATCTTACACTACCAGGAAAAAATAACAAATGTACGGAAAGTTATATAAGGTATCTTGTTTTAGCTCAAGTACAGCGACCCAGCGACTTAAGAACTTTTTTGAATAACTGGAAATCCCAAAAATAATGCCATGTTATCTTAATCAAGAAACAGATTGATTCACTTGAGGTAGTTATCAGGTTTTCTGTAGCTAAGGTTGGAGAGATCTGGTGAAAATAAATAGAAGAGGCCAAGAAATCCCAAAAGATACAATTCTTATGACTGATTTATAAACATATTTATTACATCCATTTAGAAATCACTGCTGATCCTTGCAATCTGATTGGCTCTCAGCAGTGCGATTTATTCCCAAATGGCACAATTTTTTGTCCTAAATTGCACCATTTTTCCAGCCAATGAGAAAGGAACATTAAAACAAAAAAGCCAATCAGATTTCAAGGTTTAAGGTAACCAATCAAATTGCAGGAAAATGAAAGACAAAGAAAACCATTGTGTGGCAAATTTTGCAACTTTTGTTCCCAACTGGATCAATAAAATGTTCGTACTGACTATAATCCCGTATTTTACCTATAAATAATGATTGTCTGATTTCTAAATGGATGTAATAAAGTGGTAGTTGAACTTCGTGTCGTGGAACTGATTTTGGTCTGAAATCATACTTGTGATTTCAAATCGAACTCGCGCTGCGCGCTCGTTCAATTTTGAAATCAAACGTATGATTTCAGACCAAATTGCACTCCACTCAGTTAAATTACCATTATTTATTATATCTCTCAGATAGTTCGTGCGCTGTGATTGGCTAAATTCAAATTCCTTTCCCGCGCAGCTGATTACCTCAAAGATATAATAAACTACTATAAAATTACGCTTCGCGGGGACCATAAATCAAGGGGAAACTGATAAACTCGGTCTGTAATTTTACAGTACGGACCTCGAGCTCGGTTGATAAGAGGTTTACATCTTTCAACAATCTTTATAACTATCAAGGAACTTAGTAATGTCCCTTAAAGTTGAATTTGTTCCTCCTTATAGACAAACAATGAACGTTGTCTTTTGCATGACAATTGTATGCGCAAAGACTTTTATGTTCAATTCAGTTAATTGAAAAATACTTTTTAAAAAATCATCACCTTGTCATGGAAAGTTCAACCCTTAACCGCTCTACGGCTAATATCACAGGTTTTTGGCAGACAAAACGAGGTAAAATTCGATCATTTTTGTTTTTAATTAAAGCCGAACAACCTCAGCTGCTCTGTTTAATTAAGCGTTAATTAATAGATCTAAGAACTTAACATCCTTAATTAGCGATTAGTTAAGATAGTTCAAGTCATTGATTTTGAAACTTCTTTGAAGTACACATTTTGATAAAATGCAACATAACAAGAATAAATATTTTGCGGTCGAAGGAAGCACGAAACAAAACGTTGACAAGAAGTAGAAGCGGACTCGAGGAATTCTCCCCTACTGCGGTCAGTTTAACAAAATCCTACGCGATACTTTTTATCCCTTTGTTTCTTAGATTTTCAGCCAAAATTAGCATTTTAAAAATTTATTTGAATTGAATTCAGAGCTGATTTCAGTTGTGGTTCTATAAAATTAGGAGCATTGAATTTAGGATGTGCTTGATGTGGGCGAAGGCTCTATTATAAAGTAAGCCACAAGATTTCTACAAAGTGAATTGACCTCATTTTGAGTAAAAGAGAAAAAATGATTGACGCGCATTCATTGAGAAAAGTAGATGGTTTTTCACATGACGTCATCGAGGCCTTGTTGATGGACGAAAACAAAAGATCTCTCATTAGCTCCTTTTGTTTATCCACCAGCAATTGCACATTGCTGCAGATTGGTTGCAAAATGCAAGATCGAATTGCAAATCGAATGCGCACTAATTGAAAGCCATGAACTGGCCAAGCATTCTACCGTAAAAGGATAAGGCCGTCCAAGCTGTAGACTGAAAGAGTCATGGCCATAACAGGTAGAGAGTCAAGAGTGTTAACGTATGTATTTCTCCACCACTTGGACAGAAAGCCTTTCCTGTGGAAGAGTGTTACGTTTACTCTGCGGTTGAAGTTGAAACTGGAAATATGTTTAGGCAAAACCAATGTTTGTATTTCAGATTAAAAGTTTTCAAAACATGATGTTTTCCTGAGTCATTACTTGTTTTTTTTTTCAGATTCAAAAATGTGGGTGGGTCGGACGACGCAGGTAAACGAAGAGAAAAAAAACGGGGGAAGGCCTAACCGATCCGCCAAAACCGTTTTCGACAATCGTAAATTCTTCCAAAGATATCTTTGATACGTTTTGGGGGTTTATAAAGAAACAAAGAAACAACATCCAGAATGCAACAACGATGTGAGCAAAACACAACTTGAACATTCATACCGGCTCAGTGACGTTCGGTGTCCTCTTGTTGCCATTGTGTGGGTTTGTATATTAAAGCAGAACTGCATTATTACAAAGCCGAGAGCAACGACTTACACCTAAACTACGCAGCTTCTAGAAATGCAGAGTTTTCTTCAGTGTAACAATCCGACACAGTTTTGTATCAGCTTTGTTAACTAATGCTCTTTGAAGTTGTGTCTTTCTTCCAGGTATTTTTAATTTGTCTTCTTTTTTATGTCAGCTGTAAGTTTGACTTGTGACATGTTTATACATCAAAGGAGAAGATGAGACGGATCTAAGTTTGAAGTTTATTATTTGTTAATTCTCAAAGACAAAGGAATACAGTAGTCTGACAATGTTTTCCGCCATAATCTAGGGTTTTGGAGTGAGTGAGAGCAAAGCCTCCGACAAATTCCCTAAGTGAGACAGCGGTTGACACTGAGCGATACAGGTTTGGCATCTTCTCTGGTCCCTTTTCTCTCTAAAAAAGTTGTTTTCGCTTTGCAGGGGTGAGGGAAATGCGACGTGTCTAAACAATTTCTGTCGTAGAGGCAACCGCTCTTTTTTTGCTCAGTGTTTCTCGCGTGTCTCTAAAAATAGACTTTTTCAGCCATAATTCAGTAGTCTACATTAGACAAAAGGAAAACAGATAATATTATACGTTAATTGAGACGAGGATATTGAATTAGACGTTCTTCATTTTTGACGTCAGTCCGGAAACACAAGAGAACATTTCTGTCTAAAAGTTCGAAATAAAGTTCAACCACCGTCTGATCTCTCTATCTCTCGGATCTCTGACTATTTTGCTAAACGTGAGTATATGTGTTGCTTTTAATTCTTAACCATCAAGATCGAATTATCACAGGTTCTTAGGGGTGTATGAGCCATTCCGGAAGAGGGAGCTGTGCCAGGTGTATCACGGCACCTACGATGACAGAGGCCGTGGAAGATAAGAAAGGACACGTGATTGTCTATTTAAGAAATACCCTTACTGAACTTGCTGCATGATGCATTTAATTTCTACTCTCACTCTAATTCAATCCTCTTATAGAACACTTCGCCCACCGCCCACGTTTTACATTGTGAACGAGATGGGTCATTGGCGAATCCTGAACTATGTATTTTTTTTCACAATATAACGGGCGCAATTGTTTAAATTTTTGTCGTCGCTTAGACATTAACTGTTATGTCATAATCTGATAAGACTAGACATTCGCTTGATTTCTGACGATCGGATTGACATCAAATTTGCCCAGAGGATTATCCGTACGACGACAAATATTCAGTCGAACACACTTTATCCGTGTGACAACACGAGCGCAGAGAGTGCAGATCAGCATAACCTACAATAGCACAGCGCACTTAACCAGAGCAAACAATTTGCCAGTTTTAATCTCCTAATTCTTTAACCCCAAGTGAATACGGGGCGTTACTTTTCTTTTCATTCTTTCTGAGGTCAAACTGTGCCCAAACCCACCGAATTTGGTTGTTTGGTGTCATTAAACCCGTTTTATATGGTTTAGTGGTTCTTTAGCATGCCTTGGGTGGCAAAAGCCAAAGCAAACAGAAAAAGAAAAAAGACGTTGAAAGTTCCTTACATCGGCAGGTTACAAAATGCAGGGCTTCGAAAACCCGCGCATGGTCACTTTTCACAGTATTTTGGAACTGAGAAAGGGTCCAAGCTACTCAATTGAAAAAGGTCTTACTGCGTTTGCTAATTACATTCACCCAGCCATGTATTAATCTACGCCCACATCAGGATCGTCTTTCTTTTTGCGCGTGCGAGACAACCGACTAAATTTAGCCTCACAAGTCTCTAAAATTCTAATTTGATCACCGACAGCCTTAAAATGTGTAAAATGGACAAAACCAAGCATTTTTATGAGTTACATTTTTCAAATAGTCATGCTACAAGATGTAATTTTCTTAAGAGTTGA
>NC_090877.1:3662456-3679956 GCF_036669935.1 Montipora foliosa | reverse complement strand
ACTGTATTATTAAAAACTGGATCATTGGATAATGCAATTCGAGAGTTTTGATTGGCTAAGCCATCATGGGTTATGAGCCATTACACCATGATCTACAAACACGGCAAGCATATGCGTGATTTTTTGGGCCTTTTTATTTTTATTGTGGGGTGTTTTTAATAAAACAATAATTATTATTCCACTCGCGCTTGTTGGATTTGAGATGTTTATAGCCATCTCGGCGCTACGTGCCTCGTTGGCTATCTATTATCTCATATCCAACAAGCGCTCATGGAATAATTGTTAAGTATTACACTGTGGCGGTAGTGGTAGTAACCTTCTGTAAGGTGGCTCAAACCAGTTCAACAATTTGGAGGGAATGCCTTATTAGAAGGATTAACTCTACAACAATGTTTCACTTAACGGCAATGTTATGCTACCATATGAAACACCAATAATTGCTTAACAAGATGCACATATTAATGTGACGTAATAAATTACCATGGCAACAAAAGAACCATCTAAAATCTCCCTACATTTTGTGTTTAAGTCAGGCCTTCTGATAGGGTGCGATTAAAAAATGCAAATTATGCGATTTTTTCAGGGCAGATTGTGCGATTAGAAAGGCCAATTATGCGATAAATAATGTAAATTATGCGATTTTTTTCTCAGCAATTTTAAGCTTGTTTTATTAGGTTTCAGGTTAAGAAAAACACTTTTTTGCTGCCCTAAAGACATTTTGAACACATAGGAACAGTAATTATGTATCTCGATCGACATTAGTTGGGATAAATAAAAAAAATGAGGTCTTCTGCACTACCGGTGTACCACGTTAAAAGTTGAAAGGACACAGCTAACATGCCAAGTGAATGATCAAGGTGCTTGTCAACCACGAACTTCCGAAGATGGTCAATCACAATAGGGCCATACCGCCATTTATACGAAAGAAAATAAGCTGCGGCTTACAGAAGACTCGAATGTTCACCCCGTATAAATGGTACAAAATCTACGTTCACGTGTTTTTCAAGCCGCGGCCTATATTGACCTGGGAAGTTATATTCGTATTAATAGTTCCTTTTGCGTCTTTTGTACACCGTGGCCAGAGTAAGCCGCGGCTTATTTTCTCTTGTATAAAAGACCCTAATATTGCACGACGAGAAAAATATCAGTCCATCGTGCATGTGGAGTGTACCTGTGAGGTACTTTCTTGCTCGATCGTGAGCTGTCAGATTGGGCGGAAGGTGGGAACTTCCTTCTTCGTCGAAGAAAAAGCGAGCGTTTTCACAACAAACTCATCCATGAGTAAGTTTTTATCAGTTTTCAACGAAAGAAACTACATTTTGCCGAAAAACTTACAACTTCGCTTATTTTTCACAAATCTCTTCTCTAAGAGAAGGCAACTGTGTCATTTCAGTGGTGTGTATATAACGGCGTGTTTGTGTTGCACCAATTGAAGGAGACTCGTACCAGGTCCCGACATGAATAATAAAGCCTTGAACTTCGAATGTTAAAGGTGTTTTAGCCTTTTTCCAAGATAAATCATCTTAAAAATGGGGTATTTATGCAGGGATTTCTAAGAAACGTGTTGATTTATGTTTCATTTTATGAATTTTGTCCGTCCTTTTGTGAATTATGCGATTTTTCGAGAATTGTGCGATCGGATGCGATTTGAGGTCGATTAATATCACGTAATATCAGAAGGCCTGTTAAGTGAGCTTATATCTCAAAACGAACTTGGTGACTCCCATTTTTTATTGCAGAAAAGTGATTAGCAAGGTAAGATGAAACTCTCTGCAGAGTTTAAAAAAATTCTCTGTAGTGGATTCAGGGTCACCTTAAAATTTTTCAATTGTGAAGGTCGCTATGAGTCTGCTCCAGTAATAAAAAAATGGGGGTCACAGAATTTGCTTCTGTTGTCATGATGGTAACCTATAACGTCACATTAATGAATGCATCTTGTTAACCCTTTATTGGTGTTTTATGTGGTATCATAACATTGCCGTTAAGTGAAACAGTTGGGAGGATTCAATCCTTCTAAATAGTACAGTTTGTTGAAAGTGTTAACACTGGTTTGAGCCTCCTTAAAGTGCCCCTGTGATCAAAAAAACCACTTCCTTTTTTCCTTCAGATTTTAAAAGTGTGTTTGCCTAACACCTGACTGGCAAAATTTTGAGCTTTGATTTTTATCCAAAGGCCGTTTACTTTGAGTGTAAGTTTTGGGTTTCACGGTCCGCCATTACTCACGTTCAAAACTGGCCGATTGGACCTCAGACGGTTGGATCCAGGGAAAAGTGACGTCAGAGGCTGACTAGCTTAAAATTTCAGCATGTGAACGCAGCTTATTATATATGCAAAGCGTGAGTTTAAAAGTCTGAAAGCCCAAAACCCCCATGCAGCATATTAATTCTGCGGTGCACACACGTATTGCATTCTTAAACTGGTGAGCCTTTGACGTCATTTTCTCCTCGATCCAGCTCTCTCAAGAACATAATGTTAGTTATGGTGGACTATTAAATGGGAAAATTACAGTTAAAATAAAGAGGTGTCTTTTTGAAATCAAGGCTTAAAACGTGGGTCACTTAGTGTTTTGTTAACATAGTTTTGAAAATCCAAGGAAAAATATGAATTGATTTTTTGGTCACAGGGGCACTTTAAAAGGAACCTCCACTTCGACTCAAAAATAACTTTAAATCACAGGAAATAACCTTTACAGGCAACTCACTCTAAAAGTCTTTCAAGGGAAGCATTAGAATCACCTATTTTTGATTTCAAATTTCGCGGGTGCCACTATCTTGAATAATTGTGACAAGTTACGGTTGCCGTATTATTATTAGACAAAAGCTCTTTGTCTCAGAACATCAACAATAGTGCAACTGTAACATGTCACAATTATTCAAGATGGTTCATGCAGCCCCTGCGAAATTTGAAAGTGAAAGTAGGCTTCATGGTTCAGTTGGTTGAGCATTGTATTGACATCGCAGAAGTCAAGGTTGGGGGCCATTGAAACCACCAGTCTGAGAGTTTTTCAGGTGTCTATACACTGTATGAGACAGTTGCTTAAATTGTCCAGATAAGTGAGAGGATCTCCTCTACCAATACATACATACATACATTTATGTCTTACCTTTTCAGTTGGAATTTTGAAAATGGTCCTTTAATGATATGCACAAATATATGTGAGGCTGTATGAGATTGTTTACCCTAGATGTGACTCTTATCAGGACTGCAAATCAACTTGGTTATACAAGCCAAGGTAGACAGTCAAGTGTTTTTCCCATTTGTTTTTCTTGTTGCTAGATCTGGAGGTAACACCAACCAATACTTCATCCAAAAGTGTTCCTCAAGGAGGAGAAATTGTATACACGTACCCACCAGTAAAGAGCTATCCCGACCCCACATCAGTTAGATGGAAAATAGGAGACACTATTGTAATGTCTGAGACACGGCGGATCAGTTTTTCTAAAGCAGGAAATCTCTACATTGCAAATGTGGACTATGGGGATGTGTCTAGCTACAAATCAACAGTTGCAAATACCTTTGCAGCTGCCTCTGTTGATCGTGCCAGTGTGATAGTCAGTGTAACAGGTGAGTGATTTGTGAACCGCTGTCTCTCTTGTTTATTGGACCTTGTATTTTTGGACTGGAGGGCAGGTGCATGTGGACAAAATGCAAGCTTGTGAGCCACACATAATAGCTACATATGTCAACAAGAACATCATAGTTTAGGCTAAATTTAGACTTATTTAAATTCTTAGTCTCAGAGTAATGGAAATGAGACTCGCTACTTTATAGTGGACTGTAATTCTACACAAACGATCAAGCCATTACACCATAAAAGCCTACAATAATTAATTAATGATAGGAATAATGTTGTTCCAAACTTACCCTTTGCTAACTAATGCTTCTTTTAGCTTTTGTCTTGTACAACCCATCTTTTGTCTCTCTTCACTGTTGGATAAATCATGCACCATGTTTCCCATGGATGGGTGTACACTAGTACTGTAGCTGTGCTGGAGCAGCTGTCAGAGAACTAAATACGCCTACTACCTAACTTTCCCCACTTTTTGTGATTTGCAGAAAGAATTTCCATACCAAGTCAAGTAGAGATCATTTTTGCTCCCACAAATCAAGTAGCTACAAGTGGAATAACATCCAGCAGTGTCAAATTTGAATGCTTTGGGAGTGGAAGGTACATGTATTTAGAATTGGAAAATGGCCAATAACAATTATAATAATTATTCAATTTTCAACCTCAGACAATGCAATTCTAGCTTTGTCATTGGTTCACTGGATCTTGGTTACCAGCCATTATACCTGCGTTTGATCTTATATGGAAATGAATGCAGCAAATGTAAAATTTTTGGCACCCGGAAGTCTCGTCACTTTCCGGTTGTTTCTTACACTTAAATAAAACTTACCAAAACCGAAGGTTGAGAATTTAATAAAACTATTCCTTTGGCCCTTGTTGGATACGAGATTAGCTATTTACCATCCGGTATCCAACACAGGCTCATGGAAGAAATGTGAAATAATATATAACTTATATTTAGGATCGATGATTATTTAAGCTTATTAATGTTACAGTAAATTGTTTTCAGATATTTTTGTAACTAGTTTGCTTACCACGCGATTAGTCGGTCCTGTTCATTGCTATAAATTAGTAGCTATTATAGTCTATTTTCCCTTGCTCTAATGCTCTTTTCGCTATTTTTTCGTCATCATTGTTCAGCCTGTTTTGTCGTACTCGTGCCTAATGCTCTTTCCTCCACTGCTTCACTTATATTTCTGTTTCAAGGCTCGTGCTCCCAGAGTGTGTCGCTGTCTTTCACATTGAGCATCACTTAACATTACATTACATACTTAATTGACCGCTCCCCATAGGGGCTTTTCAGGGCCAATGAAACAATCAACGAAACAACAGAACACAACAACTGCAACTGTTAAGAATCCCAACTGGCCGAAGGCAAACCAGTTGGCTATTTACAAGTGCGGCTGGGAAGTTGAACCAGGGACTACCAGGAACAAATTCTGCGAGTGGTCAGAGCGGGTCTTGAACCCAGGATCTCCGGATCTCAAGGCAAATGCCCTAACCACTGGGCCACACTGCCTCCACTTGCCTGTTCACTGTTTTTGTTCTCTCTCTCTCTCTCTCTCTTCTTTTCTCATTGTACGACATATTACAAAATACAAACTAAAAAATGCGGCAGACCAGGGGTAAAATGCAGACTAAGGTTATAATATACATGTAACTGTTGAAAAACCCCAAACTCTTTAGAAGTGCTACAGTTAAGCCTAAATATTGTTTTATATGCCTAATTAGGCCCAATGTTAGCACTTCTTAACCCATTCACACCTCAAACACCCTAGGACCCCTCCCATTGACGAGTAAAATCGTCTGGCGTTAGACGGAGTAAAATCTATAAGTGTCACTCTTAGGGGGGAAAGGGTTAATGGGGACATAGTCTCGGAGTGAATCTAGCTGTTGTTAACCCTTTCACCCCTGAGGGGCTCCCCATTGACGAGTAAAATCGTGTGGCGTTAGACAGAGTAAAATCTGTAAGTGTCACTCTAAGGGGGGAAAGGGTTAATGGGGACATAGTCTCGGAGTGAATCTAGCTGTTGTTAACCCTTTCACCCCTGAGGGGCTCCCCATTGACGAGTAAAATCATCTGGCGTTAGACAGTAAAATCTGTAAGTGTCACTCTTAGGGGGGAAAGGGTTAATGGGGACATAGTCTCGGAGTGAATCTAGCTGTTGTTAACCCTTTCACCCCTGAGGGGCTCCCCATTGACAAGTAAAATCGTCTGGCGTTAGACAGAGTAAAATCTTTTAAGTGTCACTCTCAGGGGCCAGTGGGTTATTAACGGGGACACAGTTTTTGACTGAGTTTAAGGGTTTGGGCTTTTTAAACAGTTACATTATAACCTTAAGCCCCGGCTACACGTTGTAACATTGTTAGAAGAACATTAGTCTTTGCAATACAACATTGTTGAAAGGGCAGCTACACGCTTCAACATTTGTTCTATGTTGGACAAAATGTTTGATCGAAATCAAAACATTCATCCAACAAAAAATGTTGAACAAACGTCATCAAACATGCATACTGCACGTTCTGAAGCCCCGGCTACACATTGTAACATTGTTAGAAAAACACTTCCCAGCATTGTTATAAGAACGCTTCTAACAATGTTGGATACGCATGTTACGTAGTTGGAAACATGTCACTTTAGTCGCGCAACCTTACGATGGCGTATGTTTTGTTTGTGTTTTGGAGACTGGGCCCTTAACGCGAATTGGTCTTTGCAATACAGCATTGATGAAAGGGCGGCTACACACTTCAACATTTGTTGTATGTTGGAGAAAATGTTTGATCGAAATCAAAACATTCTTCCAACAAAAAATGGTTAACAAACGTCATCAAACTTGCATGCTATACGTTCTAACATTGTTGATCCAACAAATGTTTTATAACGATGTTTGAACCTGTAGCCGGGACTTTAGTCTGCATTTTACCCCGTTTTTGCAGTCTGCATTTTATATTGACCGGTCCGTGTAACATAAGAAAAGCAATACAGCTCGGATGAATTTAACAATCATGTAAACGTTAAAATTCAGGGGCACCCAACGAATCTGTTCCTCAAATTATCTGTTCCCCAGAGGAATCTTGCTGGCTGGCAAAAATACAGGTGTTTCGATGAGCTGGATGGGAAATTTTGTTATTGATAGAGGTTTTGCCTGGGAATTACTGACTTTTTCCAGCATTTCAACCCGAGTTGGCTGTAGAAACTCTGAAAACTTAGGACGACTAAGAAAAAAAAAAAAAAAAAAAAGAACCCCTTCCCTCTCCCAGAGAGTAGTCACAAACATACGACGGCTGGTCAGAGTGATTGCGCTTGCGGAAAAAACGATTTTGTCGCTTTTGTTCGGGCGTTTTGGATCGAGGGATTTGAAAGCCCGCGGAATTCCTGGCTGGGAAACCAACCAATTTTATCTAGCTGGCTGGGAAACCAACCAATTTTATCTAGCTGGCTGGGAAATTTCTTGTGTGTCTTGCTGGGAAAAAGGAACAGATAATGTTTTCCCAGCAACACTGAAAAACACCTGAAAATGCCTTAATAACATTTGTTTTCATTAACTGGGGTATAATAATACATTTTACAACAAATTGGTTGTTGGGTGCCCCTGAAAATTGAACTTGAGCCGTGCTAGAGTTTTACCCGTGCTCGGACCAAGTAAGGGGGTAGTCCGAGAACGGGTAAAAAAGTTCACAGAACCACTATTTTCACACTATTTTGCATTTGCAGAAGAATGTAAACAGTCATCCGAGCCATGCCTCCGTTTTCATACCAAACTATTATCACATTGCGCGTTAGTAGAACAAGCTAAAATGGCGGCCACCACTGAAACTCATGAGAGAGGAAAGACTTGGAAGAAAGTCAAGAAAGCGAAGTGCGATCCTTATAAGATCTGATGAAAGAAGAGACGATAGCATTTAACTTAGACAAAGCGAAGACAACCAAGGAAAAACGATCAGCGTACTCTGACAGTCGTCATATTGGAAATAGTTCACACCAAAGTCTTTCTGCGCATAAAAGCAATGGCCGTCACTGACCAAGAAGTACATTGGCTCAGAAAATGTGACTAAAAGTTTCCCGTGCCAAGTAACTTTGAAAAACAGAACAGCACGGATAAAAAGTTAAATGATGTAAACGCCTTTGCCCGTGCTTACCTTTTAGCCGAGCCGTGCTACTTCGCTTGCCGAGCCGAACTCGGCTCGGCTCGACTCGGCTCGACTCAGCTCGACTCGGAAACGCCGTGTCAACTACAGTGCGCTGGCCATGCAACTGCCCGCCAAAACACACGGGTTCCGGCGGTGCGACATTTTGCGCATTGGCTTACGCGAAAAGTTGAACGTACGTGCGTACGGACGGACCGTCGTACGATGACGTCACAACTACAGCCTCGATGTGTTACCATATTTTCTTACCTATGGTCCTCCTATTATTATTCACGTGCACTTCCGTGCTCGGCTGTAATTTAGCATTATAATGTTCCATGCAACCTACTTGTAAGCAATATTTACTTTTGACTAATAATCGTTGTTTAATTGTTTTAGACCAATGCCAACTATATCCTGGAGACGGAATGGTCAAACGATCCTTGCCAGCTCAAAATATTCTTTCGATCTGTACAAGAAAAGACTTACTATTCATAATCCAGTCAAAGCAGACGAGGGTGATTATGAATGTCACGTGGACAGTACAGCCAGTCCATCACCAAGGACAAGAACAGCCAACCTTACAGTTTTTGGTGAATATGATAAGATGTTCTTACAATATTTTGTGCAGTGTTTTTAAAGTGCATAGACCGTATTCATAAATGGCGGCCAATTTATAATTCTTTTGTCGAAGTGCAAATTAGCCTACCAAGCCTCGATACCATACAGTGAATTGAAAAGAATTCTTGCTCTAAAATGAGGCTTGGTAGGCTAATTTGTACGTGGACAAAAGAATTATAAATGTGACTGCCATTTATGAATAAGGTCTATTGCTGTGCTGCGATAAGATGAGTTAGGCATTCCCTTCTTAAAGGCTGAAGTCTTCTTTAGCCTACTCTGAGCCTAAATCAAGACCCTTGGTCTTGAAATTTCTGTATTTCATGCCATAAGCACTGCGTTTAATTTATCCGCGGAGTAAAGATACCTCAAGGAGATAAGTCTAAGGCTTGCATTCATATCTCAGAATGCCCTTGGACGATGGGCGCCTGGGTTAGGGTTAGGGATCTGTTTTAGTACCCAGGCGCCCATCGTCCAAGGGCATTCTGAGATAGGGAAACAAGTCACTGCCCAAGTAAAAGACGTTGTGTGTCTTAAGTTAGGGAGACTAAGAAGCCGCGGCAATCAAAACGGAAAAAACAATGTTGCAGAATAACTCGATTAATAATGCATATAGGAAAGTAGCGTATACATTGTGCAAGACGAGTTCAGTTAGATGAAATCCCGAATTTCTTGTGCTGCATGCAAACATCAGGCTAACCCTAAACGCATTCTCACGAGATTATGTCTTCAACTTCACTTTTTCCAGACCTAGCTCGCTCAAGATTTTAAAGTCAGCAATGGCGCGCTCTTAAAAAAATTTTAACTCAGATTAACTTTTCCTCTGTTTAAAACTGAGAACTATTAGTATCTCCTCGATCTCGAGCAAACACAATTTCAAAACTCGGAAAAAAGTTGGGATTGTTTTATCGTTCTACATATACCACTGCATCACTGTAATTTCTGTGCTGCCTTTGTACATGTAATGACATCTGCAAATGGTTTTATTTCTCTAGTCTTCTCGGATAAGGACGATAAACCGTAGGCCCCGTCTCACAACCCTTCAATGTTCACAACCCTGTTGGGCGTAAATGTAGTTTACGTCATAGAAAGTGCGGCGTACGGGGTTTTATGCACGAGTTGTTTGTGTCAAAAACCCGAACGAGCGAGGAACGAGCGAGTGAGGGTTTTTGACACAAACAACGAGTGATTGGCATGGAAACGCCTTTACGCTATCGTTGATTGGTTATACTTCCACATGTGAAATAGCTGTACGCCATTCTGATTGGCTGTATAGGCCTTTTTCACATGTGAAAATAAAGCGTATAGATTTGTACGAATGAGCTTTATGGAATAAAATTCTCATGTTATGTGTAATAAAAGACGCCACGGCATTCACTATTCGCAAAGAGCCGGTGTTGTGGTCTGTCGTCTATGGTGCAGTATATCATGGTTAGAAGGGTTAATGCTCGCAGACACTTGCTACACCAAGATACTCTAAAATCCGAGGGTAAATAAAAATATGGTGATGATGATAAAGTCGTCATCTGGTCATTGCGTTCTCATTCGCTCTTTGCAAGGGGCCCGGTTGGATAAATATTTGATATTTCTTTTCAAGTTGGTGTTTACACCGCAATTTCTAAATTTCTAAATATCAATGTAGCGCTGAACGAATAGATTGTTGACGCCAGCTGAAAGAAATGACTCTAAGGAGGCCAAGGCCACCTACCGAAAATGAGGACCTTTTGATTAAATTAAGGACGGTGCCTACTATTGTTATTGCGTATACGTTCTGCGCATCTCGAGATACTCGGGTTTCCTATCGGTGATGCTTACTAATACAGGGATATTTTTGCGCGGCTTAAAATTATGCAGAGAAAGTTGAACTTAAAAAGTACTCTTGGTATCCAAAAAAAAAAATTGGGGGTAACCGTGCATTCTTTAGAGATAATTAAGCTTCAATGTGAGAAAGAAAACCATACATTGCTTTGTATTTTGGAGTTTTTACAAATATTGTTCATGAATTATCTTTGAAAATGCGCGGTTACCCCCAATTTTGTTTTTGGATTTCAATAACACTTGTTAAGATCTACCTTTCCTGCATAATCATAAATAGGGGCAAAAACACCTTTGAATTAGGAGGTACCGTCCTTAAAGGGAAAAATTGGCCTAGAATTCGACAAAGTTATGTTATGTAAAAGTGCTCTACATTAAACCTTTCCTGATTTTTGAACGTTTTAAAAAAAATTATTTTATTTATTTATTTATTTATTATTTTCTTTCTAGTCAAACCTTCATTCACAGTGCTTCCGACGGCTGCCGACAAATTAGCTCAGAAATCAGTAACTTTTTCATGCGTTGCTAGTGGAAGTCCGCAACCCACCATAACCTGGTTTCATAATGGCGCGCCTCCTTTGCTTTCTCAAAGAATTCAAATCAACAACAACAACGAACTTAAATTTACAAGCCTTCAGTTGGCTGATAAAGGCACAGTTCAGTGTGTAGCAACAAACGATGGAGGAGAGAGAATTGCCACTACAACTCTTAAAGTTAGGCGTAAGTATTCGTGGAATATTGGGTATGAAATGGGATGAGATCGAAAATTGACCCTCTCCCACTAGGGTTGCGAGATTGCAGAAAACCACCTTGCATCTCATTTTCACCTTATTGTATCATGCCTCGTTCCTTTAATTAATAAAAAGAAACTTAATTTAAATGTCTAGCACTGGGGACACTGTAAATTGAAATCAACGCAAGACAAATCAAATGTTGGTTTTTGATTGAGGAGAGGGGAAAACGAGAATATCTGGAGGAAAACCTCATTGAACTCAACCCACATATGACACCGAGTATGGGAATTGAACCCTGGGGCAACATTGGAGGGAGGCGAGTTCTTTCACCACTGAGCCAGCCCTGCTCCGAATTGACATGTATCCGGAAATTTTTGTATCCGGCTTCCGTCCACACGTTTCCGGCGAATTCAGTAGCCATATCTTAAAAATTTCCAAAACGATTCGAATACGCTACGTGTGGACGCGGATATTTTTTAATCCAAAAAAAAAAAAAAATTGCGGATGCAAAAATTTCCGGATACGTGTGAACCCGCAACTCACTCGAATCGAATCGAAAACCACTGTAACAGTACACTGATGGTTTTATTTTGGCTTCATTTCTTAGCCTTACCTGTATGGATCGACGTTCCTCCAAAAGACACCTTTGCAGTGGTCGATGAAACTGTGGAGATGAAATGTCAAGGCCGTGGAGACCCCACCCCTACAATAACATGGAAGAAGGATGATGTAATCATCAATAACGCCACGAGCTCTCGGTATTTTTTCCCGAAATCCACTGGCTCCTTGACAATTATGATGAGCCAGAAAAGCGATTCAGCGAAATACACTTGTGTGGTTACCAACAGCTTTGGTTCAAAGAGGGCGAATGCTACGCTTACAGTATTAAGTAAGTTTGTTGTTTTATTCTCCCTT
The DNA here is from genome assembly GCF_036669935.1 of Montipora foliosa. Lineage (NCBI taxonomy): Eukaryota > Metazoa > Cnidaria > Anthozoa > Scleractinia > Acroporidae > Montipora > Montipora foliosa. Next base: position 3,668,178 of record NC_090877.1, on the reverse strand, counting down.
TGCTAAGTCCGTTGTTTTGCTTCCCCCCCCCCCCCCCCACATCCTTTCGTTTGTTAGGGACGCGTAGTGTAGTGGATATCGCTCGCAGACCGTGTGCTCTGGGTTCGAATCCCAGCTCGTGCGCTCCAAAGTGTACTAATAGTTTTCCATCCATTAGAGGGTTGGTAAAAGTCGATTACCATTAATTAAGCGAGAACCAGTGGTGGCAAGTTGTGCATGCGACAAGATTAGAGTGACACCCAGCCCTGCTTTAGAAACGGTAGAAGCCACGATTGGTTTTGGTCTCACTTCTGATTGGTTGAGAAAATGGCGCGAGAACTTTGAACCAATCACTGAGGGACTTAATGCAAAACCAAAGCAATTCGCTAATAACTTTCGACACTTAATTGAAAACCGCTCTAATAACTTTTTTATTATGATACAAAAAATTGTCCAGACGAGGAGCCCATTACCGAGAGCCTACAATTCCAAAACTAGGTATTTTTGGACGAGTTTTTAAATAAGATTTGGCTTGCACGTTTGACCGCTTTCAATCCCATGGTTCATAATTTCTCATGCAAGACTTGTAATTAGCTGAAAAGGTCTTGTTTAATTTCGCGAGAAAATCAATCTAAATAAGAGTCGGTCTGTAAAAACGCCGTCCCACAAGTACAATGAGGTTTTATCCTCCAAGTCATGAGCTTCTGTACCGACAAAATGTCCCACCCGATGCAAGGTTTCCTTATTTTATTCCGACACTGTCCGATAACCGAGGGTTATTTGCAGCTCTGTAATCTTATCGTATTTTTATTTTCCTCTCTATTTTAGTCAAGACAGTTATAACAAATCCCCTTCCAAACCAAATTGCCGCCGTCAAAGGCCTAGAGAAGCTCCTTCTGTGTGGAGTCCAGTCCGATCCCGCAATAACAGTGCGGTGGTACTGGACCAAAGATGGGAGCCCTGTGGATGCGAGCCGCATGAAGTTACAAAATGATGGAACTCTGCGAATAATAACGGTGCAAGAAAGTGATGCAGGGACGTACGAATGCTCTGTGAAGTCTGTTGCAGGCAATGCGACAACACGTGGTACCTTAAGCGTGCTAGGTGCGTGAGGAATAATTCATCATTTTCCTTTTACTGGGTTTTGAGCGCCAAAGCTTTGAGAAGATCTAGAGCAAATGGCAAAATGACGGGACGGTGACGTCACCGACAAAGTCGCCTCAAAAGTCCTTCGCGATTATTCCTTCTCGTTCACGTTATACAATGTGGGTGAAGTATCTTAAAAATAAATTGGTTTGAGCGGTTTCAGATTAAAAAAAAAAAGGAATGAAATGTTCACATTTGTATGTTCACGTTGTTATTTGGTGATCTCACCTCGTATTTATCAAGAGTCAGGTGCTCAAAGTCAACCTCAAATTTGATCACTTCAGGCCCTGGGGCCGGTTGCTCGAAGCCTGGTTAGCGCTAACCGTTGGTTAAGAGGTGTCAAAACCTATAGGTTTCCATGGTATTTAACGCTGGTTAGCGCTAACCATGCTTCGAGCAACCCGGGCCAGCTAGGTTGCTCGAAGCCTGGTTAGCGCTAACCAGCGTTAATTACCATGGAAACCTATAGGATTTAATACCTCTTAGCCAACGGTTAGAGCTAACTGGGCCCGGTTCCTCGAAAGCCGATTAACTTAATCCAGGATTAGCGTAAACTTTTGTTTCACGTTTGGTGTTTGGTGAAAGTTTCTTTTGCTTATTTTTGTTTTTCAAGATTGACGTCTTCTCATGTAAAGTTCTGCCGAAAATCTGCGTTGAACAGCATTTGGGAATAGAGAAATAAACTGCTTGTTTAATTTTTAATCTTAGATTAGTGTTAATCGGCTTTCGAGGAACCGACCCCAGGATTTTTTTTCGGAACGGGAACGGCACTAAAATGTATCGGAATGTGAAAAGCAGCGGGAAAAAACAATAGCTTTGCACGCTCTGCACGTGCGTTTTTCATTTTTGACCATTTATTTGCCGTCGTCAACAAAACAACAACGTGAAATAACCAAATTTGAGGTTTTATTGAGGACGTCAGCACTTGGAGATAAATTTTCATTTTCTAAAATGAGGAGGAGCACGTGTCAATACAATGATAAAAGTAGCACTCCGATATTTCCGATTTGCGGACATTAATGCGGATATTAATTCCGATTTGCGGACATTAATGCGGACATTAATTCCGATTTGCGGACATTAATGTCCGCAAGCGACTCCTCATTGGCCGAAAGTAATTGCCAACTCGCTTAAGCTACCTGGTTTGGTGGCTTAAATTTATTGAAAATTCCATTAAGTTTGCCGAGTCGCTTAACTTGAAGCGAGCTGGAAAAGCATTAAAACCGCTAGTGAAAACACGGCTACTCTTTTCAACAATTGTAGAACATCTGGCCGGAAACGTCAATATGGCGTAGTTTATCTGGCCGAGAGAGTCTAGTTTCTAGTTCTTAGTTCCTCGCAATCAAATTTCGCGAAAGGGTTGATCTTTTGTTGGCACCGTTTGAACGTCCTCTGCACAACTTTGTTTTTGCGTCCAACATTTTCCCAACGTCCTTTCAAATTTTAGTTGAACGAATGTTGAAACCGTTTAAACGGGTCTTAATCTGCTACCTCAATGTTGTACCCATTTCAAACCCTTTACAGGTATTTCCATATCATTTGAATCCGAATGCTGTATTATCATGCAAAGACATTATACAAAAACTCTTACTCCCGGAAGATTTGAATTGAGTGCAGCATTGAGTTAACCGATTACGTCTATTGATTACTGTCAGAAGAGCATTGAATTTACTTAAGCATCGACACCGGCATCTTCACAGGAACGCAATTTGTCTGTCATTTTCAGAAACTCCGTTAGCCCCATACACACCGGTGGTCAGTGACATCCAGGCTAAGTCGGTGCGTTTGACTTGGCTTCCGCCTGATTATGACGGAAACAGTCCCATTACATCCTACATTGTCGAAGCTAAGAAGGCCGCATCTATCGACTGGCAGCTTCAAATGGACAATATCAACCCGTCTAACCAGGTGTCAGTTCTTGTGCGGAATCTACAGCCACACACCTACTATCAATTTCGCGTTCGGGCTGTAAATCAGGTTGGACTTGGTGCACCGAGTGCTGCTTCGGCAAGCATTCGGACAGGAAAAGCTGGTAAATGGAATTTACATTGTCCTATTGACTCTGTAGTTGTCGGTGTTATGTAAATGCCTAATTTATTTACAAAGTTAACAAATAATTGAAGAAATAAAACAATTAGATTAGTGCATGACAGACGATATAGTTACGAAAGTCATTTCTCTGAATTTACAAATATTTTTGAAATAAAAAATGATCGCAATTAAGAAAGCAGCTTGCGTTGCCAAGAGGCATTAAAAAAGCCAAGCGTAAACGGGACTGAAACTCATGACCGCGCGGTTTCCCTGCTCTTTCACTTGTTTGCGGGAAAGCCGTTTGAGTCGAGAGGTCAGTACGCGATTGGAGCAAATATGTGTAATTGACTCCAAGCGCGGGAAAACGCACGGGAGCAAGGCATAATTAATTGATGCGGATTGGTTTAAGTTGTGGCGCGACCTTTCATTTTTAACCAGTCATTAAGCGAAGTAAAAACAAAATCATAGACACGTCATATTTATCGAAGACGGTCAATAGGCAACCGCTTTTGATTGAGACAAGGACAGCGCAACTTTTATTAACGCTTGGGGTTGCTTGAGTTTACAAGGAAGTAATGTTTGTGTTGTTTTCGTTTCAGCGCCATCGGAGGCTCCTCAGAATGTGAATGGTGTTCCGACAAGCGCAGATTCTATACTTGTTCAATGGCAGGTGCGAATTTTCTGATCATAATACCTTTTCTCTAAAAAAGTTTGAACCTGAAATTGGTTAAAACTCTTCAGTTTTTCTCCAAAACTAAAATAGTTGTGTCCCATGAATGTCTTCATGCCCTATTCTTCCTCTAGAATTAAGAGGCCAAGACTTCAGTGCTAATCCTTACAACTTTTGATAAACAAGGCTGACTAAGTTTTCAAGGGAATACGCTTTCACCCGATGTTCCCCAAGGTCGATTTCACGACTCAACGGTTGAGGTGTGGTTCTCGACCCTGCTGCGAGAGTTTTTTCTCTGGTAGTCCGATTGTACTCTCTCAGTAACGGCTTGTATGCAGCTGAATCCAGGTAGCTGTAAGCTGTGGTCTAATGTCATGCATGAACCGTATACGGGCTGCCAAACGCGACTTATCTGTGCTTTCGGCTTAATTTTCTACCTTAGTTGAGCGTCTTCGTTGTGCATTTTGCGACGGTGATTAGCGAGTCAGTTGCCGTGACAGACAAATTAGATCTGAAAGCCTCAGCAACCGGGGAAATACTCTAAATTATAATAAAGTTTCATTAGGTGTACCCGGGGAAAAAACCTCTCGGAGCAGAGTAGAGAACCAACGAACTCAACCCACCTTGGCCACATTGGCTCACTACTGCACCAACACTGCTCCTCTATCATTTAACAGCGCTAAACAACGTCATAATGTCTTAAATTCTGTCCTAGATTCCACCCCTTGAAAGTCACAATGGTCCTCTGCAAGGTTTCAAGATAGCTTACCGTTTAGAAGGAGTGGCTGGCATAAACTTCACGATTAAAAAGATCGAAAATCCTGCTGCTGTAGAAGGCAACATTGATGGACTTGTGCAGTATACTATTTATGAGATTAAAGTGCTGGCATACAATCAAGCTGGAAATGGAAAGTACAGTGCGCCGATTACAGTCACCACAGCAGAGGGGGGTGAGTTTAAGTGTTCACATGCGAGGGGCGGGTAAGTCCCTTTGTGTTTACTTGGGGGTGGGGGGAGGGTGCAAGTTTTATCGAATCTTTCTAGATCACCCTACTTCAGAGACCCTGCGAGAAGAGAAGCTCTGAAGAAGAGCCCATCACCACCGTTGCCACACGTTTTTACATATCGAACGTCCTAACTCCGTTATAGGGGAATCTTTGTTTACATTTTGCCTCATGAACACAAGGCTATCGTTCTCAAATCAGTCAGCCAAGAATTAAGTACTGAACATTGAATAATTGCTTCATTGGGTATCTTTGAAAATTTGAACGCGATGCACCTGTTAATTTCTGAGCAAGCATGCTTTCAAATTTTACTGACAAAGATTATAGGGGATTTATCAGTTTTTGAAGGCCAATAATGGAGATTTATCTGGGTTGAACATGTTCTTTTTAATTTACTATTTCAAATGAATTCGTAAATAGCATGATTCTTCTGTGAGCAAACGCAAAATGTCAACAATGACGTCAGCAAAGATTGCCTCATTAAATGGCATTAAATAAGATGTCGTTACTTCTCAGCTGGTATCAACGAAATCCTTTGCCTGATTCTCTGACCGTCCAGGTCGCTTGTGTCACACACTCTACTCCCTTCCCCATTACTTCGTAGGAAATCTTGTTCCTGACGTCATATAGATTGTCTCATTTCCACCAATAACAGGGAATGTTACACTTTCTCAAACCTGAGGAATTTAAGGAATGTGCCTCAGGTGAATCAACATGTCGGAAGATGCCAGAAATCTTGATGTAGATGTTTGACGGTGCTTAGGAGAAAACCTGCCGCGTATTTGGGGTCTCTAAGCTTTTTCTTCAAGGAAAGGGAGTAGAGTGCGTGACACGAGCGACCTGGACCGTCTGAGAAAGAAATCCTACGCTACTTTGTTTTTTTGGCTATTCA
>NC_090877.1:3647456-3657456 GCF_036669935.1 Montipora foliosa | reverse complement strand
AACAAGTAACTAGTGATCACATGGTACAACAACTGCCACACTGCAACGCAAATTGAGGACTGGGACATCTAAACTAAAGCAAATTAATTAAAATTTTCTTCATTTCAGATGTCCCAGTGGGCAATTTGCATTGCTTTATGGCGGTTTTTGTACCATGTGATTACTAGCTGCAAAAAGCCTATCGTTCCATTCTTCCTCTGTAATGAAAATGCTGTACCGATAGAAAAAATCCCAAGAACGCGAAACGTTTTTCACATTTACGAAGTCAATTTGATTGCTTTTAATACAAATCAATCCGGTTCACTTGATGACGTTAATAGGACATTTGCATGATAACGCCATTTGACTACAAGTGCCAGATTCCTTTATGTTTTGCTTGTCTCATGCTAATTAGAGCTATGGTTATTTTTACCCCAATGCGAATACAAAATTTAAATTTGAAAAGAAAAACAAACTGAATTCTGTTAGTTGTAGTCAAATGACGTTATCGTGATGACGAGCAAGGGGACACTTCATGACGCTTATTGAAATGGGTGTGCATCTAATTAGGGGCATATCGGGACATATCTGGTCGACGTTGCCGTTGTCTCTTGCTTGAACTCCCAAATTTCGTCGTGAAGACTCCCGCGCAACGTCGCAAATGAAAAACGTCCTCTGTTGTTCAGTTCTCTGATAGAGCGGTTTTCAGTTGAGTGTCGAAAGTAACTAGCGAATTGCTTTGGTTTTGCATTACTTCACTCAGTGATTAGTTCAAAGTTCTTGCGCCATTTTGTCAACCAATCAGAAGTGAAACCAAAACCAATCTTGCTTGCGCATGGACATTTTCCCGCGCTTTGTGTCGGCTACATGTAATTAGTACGAGTTTTGATTGGTTTACTAAATTGTCTCCGTACTTTTTGATTGGCCAAAGTAATTAATTTGGTTTTGGTTTTACGATACTTGATTGAAACTCGCTCTAGTTTGTTTATTGAAATTAAATTAATGACATTTCTGTCTATTCGTTGTAGTCCGTCCTGGTGCACCATATAATCTGAGGGTTTTACAAGTAAGGGCTCGTTCTTTGGTGCTCAATCTCAGCCCTGGACCATCTGGCCGGGCTCCTATCCTGTCGTACACGGTTCAGTACAACAATGACTCATTTTATGACCCCATGTCGTCACAATGGAATATACTGATGGTTGTGCAAGATGCGCATTTAGTGTGGGACCTGCTTCCACTTACTCTTCCGCACTTGAAGCCCTATACTGATTACAGATTTCGAGTTATTGCTGCTAACAAGGTCGGTAGTAGCAGCCCAAGCAACGCCTCGGATACAGTCAAAACACTGGAAGCAGGTAAGGAGACACTCCCTGTAGTTCTGCATGTTCTGAACAAGCAGGAGGCTGGCTGAGCCAGCGAGTTCAGAGTTGAGAAGCCTTTGTTATGAAAAATATCATTGCTGGTTATTTGTCACAGCCGGTTACGATGGACGGAAGAATAACTTTTTAAGACAAAGTACGGATATGAAACAATCTCCTCAGCGAATAATCACCGTAGTTTGAGAAAAGAATTAAGCTAGTCGTAAAGAACAGTAGTATGTCTTTCATATTTTCTCGTCGTCATACTTTCAACTGTTAAGGGATGTACAGAACGAACTCGCGATTGACCATCTGTCAGATAGCTTGAAAGGTTAGTCGAAAAGAAACGCCCAATTACACGGTCATGGGTTCGAGCCTCTCTGTTTCAGGATTCTTCAAGTGTTTTCATTAGAGTGACTTTCATATGACCTTGAAAAATAAACGTAAAAACAGAACGTAAACAAAAATGCAAAACATTTAATTGGCTCATCGAACAAAAACAAATGATCGCAAATGTTCATTGGCTTAGCGAACGCGGATGCCATCAACGTCATCTCACCATGGAACTTTCTTGAAAGCGATCGCCATTTCGCTTTGACGTCATTTGAAATGCAGTAATTTGATTGGGCAATCGAACTTACTGCCCATATTGATTGTCCTTGGAGGGAATAAGGAGAAGCTTTGTTTTAATCTCGCCAAACATTGGGCCGTGAAACAAATTGCGAACACTTTTTCAAGTCATAGGAAAGTCGCTTTGACTGTGATGATCTTTCATTTAGGAAATCGTGGCAGCAAAAATTGTTCGTAAACTGACAACACGACTAAGACTGAAGCCGGTGGGATACGTGGAACGGACTATTTAGGCATTTTGGCGGGAGATTTAAGTCACTTCGGATCGGTCATTATGCGCGCTACTCTTTTTAAAAGGAGTTTTGGCTATACAGCTAATACAAATGACTATATAGTTTTGGCTAATTGGTTTTGTCTCGTGCTGCTGCATAGATAACGATCACGTTAATTTTCACGTATTTTTGATCACCTTATCTGTTATGAATTATTAATAACTTTTATGTTTTCAATTTTATCTTGCCCAGTTCCCTCTCTTCCACCGAGTAACCTGACCCTGTTACAAATTGGCAAAGATGGACTGGAGTTAAGATGGAAGGTTAGTTTGTAAGCTACCAGTGACGTGGAACTCACAATGCAACGTATAACCTTAGAAAAAGTCAACTTAACTGTTTCCAACAACTACTTGTGACTCATAGGGAACTTTTTGAGAATACTATCAGAACAGACAAGCAAAAGATCGAGCTACGGAGGGTTGAAGGTCAGAAACGATGGAAACGGAAAGTAACTTTCAATGCTCAGTCCCCAAAGGCAATAGCACGGATAAAGTGACAGACACTACCAATGATATCACGTCGTGCGTTAACCCACGAAGAAAGACTTTTCGCCCGCCCTGAATGCGGAAGATGTATAAATTACAGTCGCTCAGCAAGTGATCGAATACGTCAGTTTATCTCATAAACAACGGGTCTCTTTGGACGGCTTTACGATATGATTCACATGTGGCTTATTCCTCCTATCTGAGTGAAACTGTCATCTGCTTTGTTTTTAAAGCTGGTGTCACAACATTTTTACCACAATTGCTTGCCATCTCTCGCAGTCTGATTGGCTAATTTGTCGTTGTTGATAAGAGTCTAGACAAGGCTGCTCGTGCCATTTTGGGAAATAAACCTATCAGATTGCGAGAAAGTTGTAGAAAATGCTTGCTTTTTCTTTTTTGCGTCACGATCTTGGTCACAGTTTCTTTGACGTTGAATATTGTGGTAAAAAAGACGCTGCCGTTGTTGTGGATACACACGGCCGTCGGCTGCGCCTCGTGAGTCCACCGCATTTTGACCTCTGTGATGACGAATATCATTGTCGACAAGATGAACAGCATTCGATTTGTGAAGTTTTCCAGGATATAGAAGGGAATTTTGTATGACGACTTCCCGCCTGGAAACGTCTTCGTTGTAAAGATCCGTAGAAAGTTATGTCACTCTTTTTGGTTCCGAAAAAGTTGGGAGGTTTTCACAAATGCACACACCTGGAGTTGTCCTCTCGATAAATGTTTTTTTTTTCCTTTCACAGATCCCACCGAGAGATACTTGGAACAGCGACTTTATTGGCTTTTTAATGAGATTTGAACCACAAGGGGTGAACAAAACTATTCATAGCTTGGAAATTAAAGTGCCTAACAGTCAATTAGATTACTACAGAGCAGGGGGACTGCTAAAGTACAAACACTACAAAGTGTCCGTGCAAACGTATAGCCTGAGCGGCCTGGGGGCGAGCAAAAGCAGAGCAGTGGCCTGGGCCTGGACAGGGGAAGATGGTGAGTTCCCCAATCTTACGAATATTGTTGTTGTAATGGGTTAGGGTCTTCTCTGGACTATGTTCATAAAAATGTCCAACCTAACTATGTTTCAATTCCAGTTCCGTCCCGCGCTCCGACCGGTGTCAAACGAGTAGTGACTGGTGCTTCTTCTGTGTCTCTTAGCTGGGATCCGGTTCCATTCGTGGCACAGAACGGTGAAATCCTTGGATATAAGGTAAATAATTGTTTTAACCCAAAATTAGCGGAGTTGTTTGAACGAGCAAGAAAGAGTAGGAGTATTCGGAAGGTCATAGGTTCGACTCTTGCAAAGGAACACTCGGAATTTTTTTTACGATTATGCCTATGTCATTACCGAAAGGATATCATCGTTTCATTCATTCATCGGACTTAGCATCTAACTTAATGACATTCAAGTCAGTCAATAAATTGGATTTGACGAGGAAGACGAAGACGTCCAATATCGATATCATTCGCACCATTCATCTCCTCTGTCACCAGAAATTTTAGATTCAAAAGCGGTTTGCCTGAAACGTAGACGAAGAACGCTTTCCATTCGACAAAACTGACAGGCCAGATCGGGGCATTTGGAAGGACTAACTTCGAGACTGATATATATTCCTCCAGAGGAATGCGAGGGATTATCATGCAAGTGTTCCTTCAAACTGTTGCATTTTCTTTGCAAACTGACGGGTCTGGCCGGCCAGTTCTGACAAAAGGAAAGCACCATAAGACAGGACCTGGTGATTGGGCTTGGATCTGTAAATGTTACGAGTAGCTTTTGAACTGGTTATTCTAATTGTAGATTTACTACAGCGTGGTTGGAAAGCAACACACCGAAAAAGAGAAGGAAATTAGTCACGGGTTGACGTTCTCCACCTCCATGACTGGACTAGAGAGTTTTGTCACTTACGAGTTCCAGATCCTCGCCTACACGCGGCTTGGGTCTGGACCCAGAAGCTCGGCTGTCAGAGCCACTACTTGGGAGTCAAGTAAGTTGATCATTTCTTCGGTAACGATGTATCTATATTTTCTCTTCTGTTCGCTAACTTAGAGTAGAATCGTTTATTAACCGAAAAAACGCGTTGGCTCGTGTTTGGTTAAGGGAATGTGAAATTATGTGTCGCGTTGCATCGAAATGTGGAATGACCTTCCATTTTATGTCGAGATTTCGTGTCATACCTAATTGACCGCGTGCAGACATGTCATATACAATACATCCTTAATTGACCACTCACCGTAGGGGCTTCTCAGGGCCAATGAAACAATCAACGAAACGACAGAACACAACAACAACAACTATTAGGAATACAAACTGACCGGAGGCACAGCAGTTGACTATTTACAAGTGCGGCCGAGAAGTTGAACCACGGGCTGCCAGGAACAAATTCAACGAATGATCAGAACGGGTCTTGAACCAGGGAACACCGGATCACAAGGCAAGCGTCCTAACCACTGGGCGGTATCTCGTGTGAAGATGTTACATGTAACATGTCATGACAGACTAACTGTTTTTGTTGTTTTTCTTTCTCAGCTCCAGGGCCTCCGGCTCGCGTTCGTTTCACCAATGTCGGCACCATATTAGTGACGATAGCCTGGGACCGACCAGTGTATCCACGTGGTATTATAACGGAGTACAAAGCCCTTTGCCGGCTGAATTCATCTTCAACTTTTGTTGCATGGCGAGATGACTCCATTGACTTCAGAGTGCGTAAGCGAACTGCTGGTCCATTGAATTCGCAGACGTTTTATCGCTTCTTTGTTTGGGCGAGGACCAAGCGAGGTTGGAGCGAAACGCCCGCCGAAGCAGTGGTTTTTACTGGCGGTTCAACTGGTGAGTAGGAGAGTTATGCTGGTAATTAAATCCGGAAATGCTCGTGACTTCCTGAAGCCTTTGGGATGCAGGGATGGCGCAGTGGTGAGAGCACTCGTCTACCACCAACGTGGCCCGGGTTCGATTCCTCGACTCGGCGACATATGTGGGTTGAGTTTGTTGGTTCTCTACTCTGCACCGAGAGGTTTCCTTCGGGTACTCCGGTTTCCCCTCTCCTCAAAAACCAACATTTGACTTGAATTGCGTTGATTGTTAATTTCACTTTACAGTGTCCCCAATTAGTGCTCCAGCGCTAAATCGACTAGACACTTAAATAAAGTTCCTTTCCTTCCTTCCTTTACCAGATGTCCCTTTACACTTTGATCGACTTCAATGTACCTTGTGTTCAGCAATAACGGCGATAAAAGTCACTCAAGTTGCCCTTAAACTCTACCTCTTAAAGTTAAAAGCCCCGAGGGGCCCCCATTGAGGAGTAATTAAGTTGTCTAGCATTAGACAGAGTCAAGAGAGGATGATGTAAGAGAGGGGTTCCCCCGTAAATGGACCTCTTCCAATGACGGTTTTTAAAAAACTAATTTTAGCGCATTGTTCAGCTACGCAGCCATTTTTGGAGAGGCTCCTGATTGGCTAGTTGAAATGACGTAATGAAATTTTAAATTTGCGTGGCATTGGGAACGAGAACTTAAAATAGCTTTGCAAAACTAAAAGTAGATTTTTAAAAAAACTTGACAGAGTAAAATCTGTGAGTGGCACAATTGTGAGTGAAGGGGCTGAAAAAAACGGTTGCGATAACGTCAACCTAGAAAAACACTAATGCTAGCACAAACTTTATTCAAGTAAGGGCGAATGACATTTTAGGCTTAAGGTCACACTTCGTAATCTTTCGCGAAATTGCTGGAGCGTGCGGCTCCGTATAGTGTCCCACCAAATGCTGCTCCTCAGATAAACTGCAGCTGCATTTACCCCGAGCTCAAAATAATGCTAACCTTTACCGTTACCTTATTGTTGGAGATAGGTAGCCAAGGACTATACTTGAAGAGACACTTCGTGTTGGATGTCAAAATTGGGTCTGGATGCAATTAAGTGCATTTCCGGACATAAGTGGCGCAAACATAACGAAACCGCTTTCAGAACTGACAACTGGCTCTCTTTGTTTCCACAGACCCGCCGAATGCCCCTTTTATTTTACCCATTTATTTCTCGGACATCGGCGAACGTTGGATAAAGCTCAAATGGCAGGCTACCTCTGATCCGAAGAGCCCTTTGAGGTACTTCACTGTGCAGTTAAACAGAAACGGACAGGGATGGCAAGTGTACTCATCGAATGCCCATCATTCCGCTCGAAGTCTTACAGTCGAAGGACTTGTGCCAGGAGAGACCTACATATTCAGAATAATGGCAACGAATGACAAGGGTGATAGCCCATACAGCGCAGCCTCCTCGCCGATTACAACTCGGCTAGCGCGTAAGAATGCCGTTTTAACATTGTTCCTTGTAAGTTAGTAAATTGACTGCTCCCCTTAGAGGGTTTTCGGGGCCAATGAAATAAATGATAAAAAGGTAAGCTCAACAAATTTAAGAATTCCAGTAAACAAGCGTTGGAATTCCACATTTAGTTTACATTCACGGTTGTGAAGTGAAACCGCTTTATTAAATCCCGCGTCAGAGGCATGGGTCTAGCCCTGCCGTGACGTCACAAGCTGTTTTGTATTTCAGGTTTGAAAGGATTTTTGCATTGCAAGGCGGATTGTGAGGTCATTTCAGGAATAGACCCATACCTGTCTCTCGCTAGGCTTTGAAACAAACGACTTGATTTGTTGAATTCTACGGCGCACTGAAGTTGGATTTGAAAAAAGAAATGGCAGTCAAGCAATCTGTAAATGTAATCTCCGGTATTGTGGCTAGTCTGTTGGTATTAAGTGGTACCCATGGTGATAGCTAGAGACAACTGCTTTCCCATACTTGCTGTCTTGCTTAGGATGCAGGCATGAATCGCCCGCAATGTAGCACCACTTAGAGTGATTTTCAATTGAGTGTCGTAAAACCAAAACCAAAGTAATTACTGTGGCCAATCAAAAATGACGGTGTCAATCCGGTAAACCAATCAAAACTCGAAGTAATTACACGTAGCCGACGCAAAGCGCGGGAAAATGTGCACGCGTGAGCCACGATTGGTTTTGGTGCGAGAACTTTGAACCAATTACTAAGTGAAGTAATCATAAACCAAAGCAATTCTTGGGTTTCACTCACTTGATCAACAGCCATGTTTTTCAACGAAAACAAAAGAAGACGTTAGCATAATAATAGCTTTCAATTCCCGGAGGATTGGATCGGGACACCAACATGGCCGCCATTTCATTGTTTGGGGACACCAACATGGCGACCGTGACGTCATGTGAAATCCAAGAATTTCGACACTCAATTGAAAATCACTTTATTCGTCACTTATTTGCGGTTTGTTTTATAGTGCCGACTGGAGCTCCTCGTGACATCAGGATACGATCTGCCTCTCCAACATCCCTTCTTATTGAATGGACGGTTAGTTCCAGTTGTTAAGGTGGCTATGAATCTCCTCAGAGATTTTTTTAAACTTTGCAGAGAGTTTTGTCTGATCCTGATAATCACTTTCCAACAGTTAAAATTGGGGGTCACTTAGGTTGTTTTTTAAATGTAAGGCGTAGCGTTTAAAGACAAATTATAGAGCGTTATTAAGTGGTTCTTTTGTTGCCATGGTGAACTCTTACGTCACGTCAATAAGGGAGTCTTATTAAGGGTGTATTCGATTGACCGTATTCCGGAATAGGAATACATGGAAAAGAAGTTAGAAATCCTTCGATTTTAAGGAGATTCACTTTAAAATTGTCAAACACCTGCTAAAATGCTATTTTAAACCATAGTTAATAGATGTAGGCTGGTTATGAAACTCGACAAGTTTCTTTGTTTCATGTTTTTGTTCGTGCTTTTGGCCTTGACCCTGCACAAAACCTGACAAAAACACGCTTTTTTCGGCAGGATAACCAATGAAAAGCTTCGACTAGTTTATTCCAAATTAACTTGCGAACCAAAAACAAAAGATTGTGCAGGGTCACGGTCGGTTCAACATCTAATTTCGACTGTATTGTTCCTGCTTTTGAAATTCCCAGGGTTTCATAACCAGTCCCTAGATTAACTATGTTTAAACATATCTTGATTATCCTTGTTGCTTCAAGACGCCAGACATACCGTTTTAAATCATCACTCATCGTATTCTCATTCCGGAATACGGTCAATCAAACGCACCCTAAGCAATCATTAGTGTCTCATATGGTACCATAACGTTGCCGTTATGTGAAGCAGTTGAGTAAATTCAATCCTTCCAAATGAAATAGTACAGTTTGTATAAAGTGTTAAAATTGGTTTGAGCTTTCTTAACTGGGCGCTTCGTGAGGATGATCCAAATTGGGCGCGTATCTCATTTCTTGGAATCCTGCCTTAACGAATCGAAAATAGCGTTATCAATTCAATTCAAGTAACAATGAGTCTTGTCTATGCTTTTGTTTTTCAAGGCTCCTTACCCTCAAGAACTCGGTGGAACTCTGAATGGCTTCATAGTGAAATACAGGGAGCAAATACCTGGTGTCAGTGGCTTCACTGAGAAGAGCCTGCCCAAGAGCGCTCGCCAACATACTCTAAGCAACTTGAAGGTTTTTACACGGTACGCAATCAAGGTAGCGGCCGTGAACGAGAAGGGTCCTGGACCATATACACCTCTCTATGACGTAACAACAGGCGAGAAACGTAAGTGGCGCTGATAGTCGTGAATCCAGGGGTGGTTCTCTGTCCGGCATTGATTGACCATTTTCCGTGTGCTCAGTTGCGCGCAATTGGATTAGGTTATTACCGTTCGTGATTGGATTAAAATCACGCGCCCCGTTTTCATCCAATTGGATGCGCATTTTTTCGCGCTGCATGTAAAAAGCATGTGATGCACATTTCGCATGCCAGGAGATTAGTCTCCACTGGATTTTTTGAAAACTAATCGTCTCCAAAAGTGAACAGGTACTTTACAATACAAATGATGTAGTGTCAAGACAAGTTACAATGGAAAACAACTCACCCCCCGTTATCGTAACAAAACGTCGAGTGCGTAAGCTCTCTGTTGTTGGTTTCCCTGTGATCAAACCAGAGGCTATGTTTTTTACGGAAACATAAGAAAATATCTGCATAAGAAGAGAGCTTAACTCCAGCAGAAGTAGTTTCTGGGTGATAAGCACTGTTTCTTTGTTCAGGGATATCCAAACGGCTGACTTCGTGTAAAAACCAAAAATAATCACTATGTTTTGGTTCAGTTTCCGTACGGCCGAAGAGCTCTAAAGAGATTTTTGCTCATCACAGCCTCCCGAAAACTGAAGCGAAAGAAAACTATGAGAAGACGATTCAGTGCCATTTGAGTTCTTGCTGAGATTGTTA
>NC_090877.1:3617456-3642456 GCF_036669935.1 Montipora foliosa | reverse complement strand
CATGTTAAGTCATACGGTGTTTGAGCTGATAACCGAGATTTAGTGAACCAATCAGAAAGCCCGAGGTTGAAAATTTAATAAAACGTTATAAACATACGATCAAAACGCGGATTCGATATATATGTTGCTCTTCGAGCCTCTCCAGTCTTCTGCCATGTAATGTCTAATCGTTGTTGGAAGAAAGGATGTCTCGGGATAGCTTACATGTCGTCAAAGGACATACGGCCTGTTTCATCATTTCTTTCATCGACGATTTGACATTTTTACGTGGCGTGCGACTGAAATAGATATGGAATCATATCATTTTATTATATTTTAGTGCGCCGTATGTGCAAAAAGACGTTATGTCTAATTCTTGCCCTCGCTAATAGCGAAAGCGTGGTTTTCACTAGAGACAAAACCACTCTTTATATGGGTAGTATCTGACGTCACAGCGTTCCTGTCACGTGGTTGCAAATCAGTCTTTTAACACGACATTCTTTTACCTCCGTTGCTGACCAAAGCTGTTTCCAATTATAGATGTAACATGCATTAACATATTCTTTTCTTGTTGCTGTAGGTGACCCGATAAATGTTGGAGAAACTTCACAAGTTTATTACAAGCGGTGGTGGTTCATTTTACTGATGGTCTTCTTCGGTGTTTGTCTCATTGTTCTTATCGCAGGATTCATTTTTGTTTGCTACCGCCGACGAAAATGTGAGTGGAAACTACTTTGGAGTTCAGCTTGTAACTATTAAGTCCTGTTTTATCTTGAAATGTTTTACACTGGTTGCCCTTGTTGGGTTTTTGGGAAAAAAAGCGTTCTTGTACCAGAATATCCTGCAAGCGGCAAACTCCTATTGATTTACATCTGTTCTTGCTTTTGAAGCCTCGAACAACCAATCTTTTTTTGAGACATCATAACAAGCCAGAGTAAATTTTGTTGAAGAGAACAGAACAGACTGTAACAGTACCGTGGACTCGTTGCTCTTCTTTGTGCAAATAGTTTATGTTTTTTTTAAACTTCCAGCAAAGTTTATGAACTAGGGTTATGAAACCGGTCCCACGGTTTATACTCCTCGTCCGTGAAGACTTGCGGAAAGTCTAGCAATTTGCGAGTTTGTCTTACTAATTACAAATGCAGCACTTGTAAGACCCTGAGGGCTGGTCCGGCGGGTTTTCGAACGCGTGACTTCCCGCATGATAGTATAACAACAACAACAAAAAACTTTCCTTTAGTACCAATCCGAAATAAAGTTACAAACGTATGTACACAGTACCAAATAAAGGGCCGGTCACGATTTTAACGCCAAAAATCAATTCTGCCAGTGTTTCGAGTAAAATTTCACGGTCCTGTTTATTTTTTTAATTATTTAACACGCTATAAAAGAAGCCGCTTGGCCCTTTGCTTTTGCTCGAATTCATCCAAAAATGAATGGTAATCCAAGATATTCACGAACAGTCAGGTGACAAAACGTGGATGGAACCCTGTAAAGATTTTCCCTAGGTATATAAAAAGTGATCTTTTAAAATTGTACGGACAGATTGCCGTAAGGGGCTTTTTCATCGCTCAAATTATCACAAGGTTCTGTCTGGGACTACAGTTGATTGACAAATGACTGATAATGCCTAAGGTGACAGGTCTGGTAGAGTGCGTCTTTGGCTTCAAAATCTCCTTTTTGAAGAAAGAGAGGGATTTCTGTCACCTGTAATATGCCCGCAAAATGTCGGGATTTTCGAGAAAAAAGCACGCCACTTTACATTTGCCTTAACAACCCAACAACACATGGACAATATGCGGGACAGCAAAAACTGCATTTAATTGCAATGAAGTAACAATTTTGCTAACTGTTTTACAGACGCCGAAAATGTGTCATCTGCGGGTGGCTCCACCAATCCAAGTACTCTGGAAAGGAGGAATGGCTCAAGAAATGGAACCATCAGAAGTGGAACCTTCCCTAACGTGCAAATGTATGTCCCAGCTAATTCCCGTGGCAATTTCGACCACGTTTATTTAGTTTGTGGTTGCGTTTTGAATCGCCCACAAGCTATTGTAGTCCTTTTGTCAGGAGGAAAGAAACTTCTCGAAGCTACAAACCCCACTCACTTATGAAGCCTAGACGAGCCTGGGACAGATTAGTGGGAGCCAGGTTTTCTCACCACAAGGCAACACTGCTCCATTCAGTGTTCGTGTCTCCTTTATCGTTACGTAACCTAACCGTCCTTTTACAGTTATCCCTCATCGATGTCATTGATCGCTCTGTTAGGCTTCGGTTTTGTCATCTAATGAATGTTCTTGCCAGTATACTTACCACTCTACTAAATCAGCCCTGATATTTTTGGCTCGGATTACCTTTGTGCTCCAACGTTGTTGTGTAATAGTGTAATAATTTTTGATGATAATGATGATGTTGATGGTGGTGCTTTTCCGATACAGAATTAAGGACGGTGCCTACTAACTTTCAAAGACATTTTGCCGCAGTTTATGATTATGCAGGAATAATGTAGATCTTAACAAGTGTTATTAAAATCCAAAAGGAAAATTGGGGGTAACCACGCATTTTACCAAAGATAATTCATGAATAATATTTGTAAACAGCTTTAAAATACAAAGCAATGTATGGCGTTCTTTCTTAAACTGAAGCTTAATTATCTCTCAAAAATGCGTGGTTACCCCCAATTTTCTTTTTGGATACAAAGAGTACTTACTAAGATGTACTTTCTCCAGACAGTTTTAAACCGCGCGAAAATATCCCTTTATTAGTAAGCATCACCGATAGGAAACCTGAGTATCTCGAGATGCGCAAAACGTATGCGCAATAACAATAGTAGGCACCGTCCTTAACCAGTCTGTTTTTTTCTCTTCCCAGTACTTACCGAGACACTGAAACCGCAGAAGATGAAGTCAGTAGCGTGGGCTCAAAAGAAGAGCTATCGGATGATAGCGACAGTGGAGTGTCAGAAGTTACTTACAAACGCAAAGCTGACTTCTCTCTTATGAACCGCAACAACAAAAATCCTAATCACACGCAAGGGAGGAACTCACTCGGCCGACCAAGATCCATGCAGGGGGCCAGACGAAACCGAGATCTCATCGGACACACAACTGAAGAATCCGATGTTCCCGACGACGCTCCGATCAATAGAGGCCTCAAGTCGTTTTCGGTCATGTCACTTCCGAGGGATCAGCGGGACGGACCCCCAGCTTACGACGGCCGCAGATATATGGCCAAATCCGCTGACAACTTGGATCGTATTCATCGATCTCGACTTCCTCCCGAGGCAGTAACGTCATTCATGTCACATGATTTCGAAAATCAGCAAAATAGACGCGGCTATCGGTACAACGAGGAGCCGGATTTACGCCCCACGGCCCGGGGATCCGCAGGTTCGGTACGAAGGTCACGTGATCAGGTAGATTTCAACGACGACAGCAGTTCACCCCCACAATCGCCGTCTCGGCCAAACCTTAATGAATTTTCGTACTCACCAGATACGCGCAGGAGCAGAAGACAACCGAGAACTGGGAGTTTCCGTCGAGCACTCGAGTTTAATGGAAATCCTCGGGACTCCGACGGGAGCTCGAAATACTCCGATCGTGCTTCGTCAAGTAGCAACGACCATCGCGACACTAGAATTCTTGTGGATCCCAGAGGCAAACCAAGAATTCAGTACGATGAGGAACCTGGGCGAAGGAGACGACCTAAGCTCAGTGAACTCCCAGTCCCAGAAAATGAGCCAGGGTATCGAGTCCGTTCTTCTTCCCCGTCTTCAAGACCTCGAGGCCCACCTTCTCCTTCTTCTCCTGTTTCTCCGGCTCCCTCATACCACGTTGCTGACCCGATGTTAGCTGGGAAGAGATCCCCTGTCCCTTCCCGCGGCTTCAGTCGGGACGCGGAGCCCACTGATATTTCATACCGCAGAAATCAGCCTGTTATGTACGTAGACATGAACGCTTACAACAACGAAAACTACACTTCAAGTGAACCACATATCTCATCTTACTCTTCCTTCGTGTAATGTTTCAGCTAGGTAGGGTTTTTCAAAGGTTAGCTTTAATGTATGGGAACTCAACCTTTTAATGTTAAGGTGATCAGAAGTTCCCTATAAAACCCTAGCTCTTATGCATTTTTACATCCAACGCGGAGACATTTTCTAATTTTTGCTTGGTTCAAGTGGCTGACCCAATGAACATCACATCGTGCAAGGAATGAGATGAGCAGTTCACGTCACCTCTAATGTACTTGTTCTGACTTACTTTAAAATCACACCGAAGCTTTGAGGTAGGTCAGCATCCTCACCCAAAAGGGCTACGATTCTTTTGGACAGCAACAGGAGCGCATGAGCAATAGCGCTTAACTTAAACAGATTAGCGTCACGACGTTTTCGTAGACTCAGTTATTTTTAAATTGATTTTCCCGCGAAAGCAGAGCTCTCCAGCCAATCACAAGCCTTACAGGATTGTTACCCGTCCGAAACTTAGGCCCGTTCCAAACGCCGCTCCAGTCATGCACCGAACCTAAGTCAATAAAGTTCAACTTAAGAGCGACTTCGGGGCAACGACTGATTCATACGTCGTACCTGTGGGTCACACCAAACCCACCACCTGTGGGTCGCACCAAACTAACGATCACGTAGGGGCTTGGGTAATGTTATAACTTCTTAGCTTAGGAAGCTTATAAATTGTCTTGATTTATGCGTTTCGCTCGGCACATGACCAGAACACCATATGAATCAGCCGTCGCTCCATGGTCGCACAGTGCGACAGAGCCTGCCGAACTTAACGTTGTTTGCCGATGTAAACCTAGCCTTCGAACGCCGCTCTTCTGCCGTGCTTAATTCAATAGTTAGGTTAAGCGACACACGACTGTAGCGGCGTTTGGAACGGGCCTTATTTTTAAGGTTATTGAAAAACGCCTCGACTTATAAATTGGTCGTGACAAAGAACTATGATGAGAGTGCCACGCTCCTGCTTGTGGGCTCTTATCAGCACCGACTTGCTTGTTTCGAATCACGCGCAGTCGCAGTTAAGGTCAAGTCTTGTGACCGTTGGTAACCAATTGTCATTTCAAATTTCGGAGACCGCGCAGAAGGGCCGGAAGTCTACTACTTTCGGATCCCCCATTTCGAAACAAGCCAGAGCTTGTCGGTGCTTTCCGGGAGTAGGGAACTAGTGTCAAGTCAAGAATTCACCTACGATTTCAAGACGCTGCAATAAGCGACTCTCATTTCATTGGTTATGATGCTCCGGTATATTGACGTCCATATTCTTGTGAAAAGGTCGTCATGCTGTAGATTGTCCTCGGGTTAGTTTTGGTTGTAAGAAATTAATGGGGAAAGTGAACTTTTATATTTGATAAAAACAGAATTGAGTGGAATAGGTGTACATAGCAACATTTTTATATCAGTAGTTCTGTAAAAACGTATTTTTGTATTCGACGTTCTTTCAAATCAGTTCCTCTAAAAATCGCTATAGCTTTTACACGCGGGCAAAGATAACTTTCGTGAAATGTTCTTTAAATTTTTTCAATAATTGTTTTTGAAAATAGCGAGCGCCTGTTTAGGCCCAGTAAAACAAGCAACATTTTTCGTGCAACTTGTCGCGCAAAAGTAGACGTTCCTTTTACTTTTTGCAACTTGAAAATTTGTTGCGCAAGAAGGTGGTAATACGCGCATCAAACCATCTCAACTTGCAACGCAACATTGTTGCGCGACAAGTTGCACGAAAAAAAGTTGCCCGTATTAATGGGCCTTTATCCAATTGACAATAATTCCAAATTGATGAATGAGTTAATCCTGTACCTTAAATTAATACTTTTTCGTGACTTCAGTAATTACAGCGAAGATATCGTTGACGTCAGCTATTGTCATTAATGTGCCTGCCACAAAAGGGTCTTGTGCTTCTGTGGTTGGCACATTTGTCAACAAAAACAATGTTTGTACACAGATATCTTCCCTGTATTGGAAAGTTTGTGGAGCAAAGCTTTGGAAACGACCACTGTCACGAAGTGCACAATACGGTTTTATTTAACTCTTTTCGATCGTATCCGATCAAAATATCTGTAGATAGCTTTTGCTGTTGTGGGGGGTTAATTAATGTAGTGCTTTAAATAATTTGTATAAATGCGTTCATCTGGCACGGAATCGACTGATTTTTATCTCTCCAAATTGATTTCGTTTGATGGTTTTCAATTGGTTCCCCGAGGGACCAGACATTAAGTGCTTTGTTATATATTTAGACTTTCTCTTCAACAACCGCAAGAAAACAAACAAAGACAGCAGGAGATGCTTTTCCAACCTCAATAACGAATAAACAATCACTTGAATTGTGCTTTGTATCCGTCGTGGGCAACAACTGCGGAATTGTATACCGGTCGAGATACTTAAAATTTGACCAAGGGTCCCGTGACCAAGAATCAACGAATCACAGTGCTCGTTTTGTTGAGTAGAATGCACGAGTTGCATGGTCTTGCGTTTCATTTTACAACCCAAGCGTTAAGTTCCCCTCAAACTTAGAAAGGGTCATCTCATCCGGAGCATAGTTGATAGAGAGGAATGTTTATGAAACCCGTGGACTTTCCAACCTAAATCTTGGTATCTTTGTTTGCTCCTAACAACAACAACAACAACAACAACAACAACAACAACTTTATTTAGCTAAATACAATAATTAATGGATGGCTTGCCCCGCAAATAGCTAGAGAAAGCTAATCAAGGCGGGGCAAGTCAATTACAAGAACACACCTATAAAAGACAATAAGGTTACACAAAAACACTAGTTTAACAAATTAAAGATACTGATTACAAAATGTTTGCCGATCTTCCACACCAGTCCCCTCTATTAACTATGTCCGGAGGTGGTGGATTCCCATTCGGGGTTTTTGTCCTTTCTTGTGTGTCTGAGCTAATAGACCTAATCGGCTAACTTAATGTTGTACCCAATTCCAATCCTTTGGGAATAAAACGTCTTGTTCCATGTATCTCCACATCATTTAAACGTGAATGCTACATTATAATTCAAATACAATACACAAAGAGTCTTAATTAACCCCGGAAGATTTGTATTGGGAATGCATAAATGGCGGCCAAAAAAATATTCTTTTGTTTATGTGCTTTTTGGTGAAAATTTCTTTTGCTTATTTTGTTTTCAAGATTGACTTCTTCTAATGTAAAGTTTTGCCGAATATCAGCGTTGAACAGCATTTTGGGGTAAGGAAATAAGCTCCTTGGTTAATTTTTAATCTGGGATTAGTGTTAATCGCGATCGGCTTTTGAACAACCGGGCCCTGGAGTAAAGTAACGAATAACCACTGATGTTGCGCGGTTTAATGTCAATGCTTTATTTAGATGTCCGTGTTCTGGATTATGTAATCGCAGATATAGGATTCTATCTCATGAACAGTAACCAGCGGCTGTCACAGTGATATGTGTATCCCCGCACACATATCACCAGTAATATGTGTATCCCCTTCAAAATGGCGGCCAGTGATAAGTGTATCCCCCAACCCCCTCCCCTCTACTTCAGTAAATACCATTTGGAGCTGCGCCCCTCGTGGCTTGTGTGGACGATCAAGCGACTCGAACAAACTTAAAAATATTTCCAGTCCTCTAGTTCAAAAGGGCTTAGATCACAGCTGATGCAGTGATTTTTTTTTCTTGATCCTAAAAACATTCTGCGGACAGAGTACATACTGAAACTGGAACACCCTCTTACAGTTTATGCAGCGGCTAAAGATTTGTAGAAATTTGTTGTGTGTTGTGTAGTGTAGTGTCATCCCTCCTTGAACGCTTTATCTCCACTGTTCAAGATCATTGCCGTGTTTTGCATCCATACTATTCTACAATCTCGGAAAAAACTGTTGAGACAGTGACACAAATTCACCTCCATTTTTACACACCCCTACTTACTCCCCCCCCTTCCCACTCCCCTCCCCCCTCAGTCAAAGTTGCTGATTATTGTCCTATGTTCTACAGTATATTTCCCACCAAGATAAGGCAACATTGAATTTGGAGGGAGGGGAAAGGGCGGCATTTAAGCGGAACGTTTGGATAAGTTGTTGGAGTACCAAAAATGTCGCTTTGTTTCAACAGGTTTTGTCCGAGATTGTAGGTCAGTGATACACATATCAGCAGTATGTGAATCCCCTTGCGGCTTTTGTGAGATTTTTAATCGAGAAATCCCCAGCTATATAAACACGTCAGCGACGTTGGACGACAGTTGGCTTTTCTTTAAATCATGGGTTAATAGCAAGTTTAACGGCTTTGTGCATGGGGATACACATATCACTGATTCCTAAAATTATTAGTGATATGTGTATCCTCTGCATGACCTTTTAGAAAAATGTTTTGATAACAGAGTTTGAAACTCCACGGATGTCCCTAGCTGTATATAAACAAGGTAAACATGGCCTAACCCTCCATGATCTAGCTTGATCTAGTGCTCTAACCACTGAGCTACAGGAAACTCTGTGGTGATCAAGGGGGAAATGTGGGTAATGAATTGCATAACTCAGTCACATAGTCAAATTTCTTTCCCATACACACGGCTGTCATATTTGAGATAACCACATATGACCTTAAATAATGGACACAAAATTGTCATTAGCCAATGAAAAAACAATTCAACGGGCTCGGAATCTTTTTGTTCTTGAACGCCTCTTAGTTTGTGCCACGTATCAGTGAGATAGCTGGCTTTCTTAAGGCTTAGCAGATTGTTACGCTCTTTGGAGGCGTTTTTCTGTTTTTGCCTTAATTTGTTTCACTCGTTCTTCTGACTTCTGCAGGGTGTATTGGGTTGTGGCCATGAGGTAGGTTGGGGGTGTCGCAAATTTACTGTACCTAGTAGGGGTCTTCCAAATTTTCTGGATAGTAGATAATGTCTCATCATCCCCCCCCCCCCCCCCCTCCAATAAGTTTTTGTGAACGCTCCATAACGCAAGCAAAGCATCGCAAGCATTTCAAGCATCTAAGGCACAACAAGGAAAGATGCCTTATAAGGATATGTGTATAGGGAGACTGTATATATGGGTTATTGACCAAGCTTGTTCGGTCTAGATGGTTGGATATTGGCCAAGTTCTTTTTTTGCGTGTTTATGGACCGAGGCGAAGTCGAGGTCCATAAACACGCAAGAAAAAGAACGAGGCCAATATCCAGCCATCGTGACCGAACAAGCTTGGTCAATAAAGGAATGAAGGGGTAGTTTCTAAAGAAACTGTGGTGCTGCGTCGGTGGGGAAGTAGTACACAAAAATTTGGTTTTATCAACGGAGTTGATAATGTAAATTGGCCACCGTACAGAGATTCTAAAAGCTGACGTTTCGAGCGTTAGCCCTTCGTCAGAGCGAATCGAGGGATTATGGGTTACGTGTAGTTTTTATAGTAGAGTAGGAGCTACGCTATTGGTGGTAACATGGCAACGTGAAAAATAGGAATATATTAGTTAAATGAAAAGCGTTCGTTAATACCGTGAGGATTAAGGGTGCCGATTTGAAAGATGAATTTTTGTTCCAGATTCTTGCGGCTTTCCGTGGTACCTAGATGTAGGGAAAGGCCGCAGATAGCCATGTGTTTTTTGGAGTGGTTAGGCAGATTAAAATGGCGAGCGACTGGCTTGGATGCATCCTTGTCATTCTTCTCAACATCGCGAAGGTGTTCGCGGAATCGGTCACCTAGTCGTCTACCTGTCTCACCAATGTATAATTTATTGCATAACGTGCAGGTTATGCAATAAATGACATTTGCGGAGGTACATGTGAAACGATCGGTGATCTTAACAGATCGCTTAGGTCCCGATATCTTGCTAGTGTTAACAATGAAAAGACAAGTTTTGCACCGTGAGCGCGCGCATTTGAAAGTGCCGGGTTGCTCGTTAGTTTTGAGCGCGCTTCTAACTAAAAAATTGCCTACGTTTTTGTCGCTTTTGAATGAAATAAGTGGAGGTTGCGAAAAGATTCTACCAGTCTCGGGATCATTTTGGAGTAATTTAAAATTACTAAGAATGATGCTTTTGACTGCGTGATTATGAGGATGGAAAGTGAGGCTGAATGGAATTCTGTCATTCTTATCTTTTTGTGACGTTTGTAGTGATGACTGTCGATCAAATTGTTGGGCGCGATGATGGCCCGCTTTGACCACAGAGACAGGATAGCCACGTTTTTCGAAGAACTGGCACATCTCCTCTGATTTGCTGGAAAAATCGGAGTCATCACTACATAGACGTCGAAGTCTAAGAAATTGAGAATAAGGGATGGAGTTCTTGACATGTGATGGATGTGACGATGAATACAACAAATAACTGTGTGAATCAGTAGGTTTGTAGTGCACACTAGTACATAGCACGTTGCCTCTAATAGAAACTTTGATATCTAGAAAAGCCACTGAAGTTTCCTTTTCCCACACTTAGCAGTAACTTAGCTTTCCGTTTAGCCACTCTCATTTTCGCCAAAACTAGGTTTTGTAGTCACATCAACTTCATCGGCCGTTGCCTCAATTCTAAAGTCATTCCTAAAGGTTTTCGCTCGAACTTTCATCCGGCTACATTCTCTCACTCAAATCAATATCTTCACCAAATTCGATGTGCGCAAAATTCTTTTTCACGTAATATTATGAGGATCACAATTAGAGCTATGTGCCAAAAACGAATCGCACTTGACAAACAAATTCTTCATTGTCGCTCCGAACTTTCCAAAATCTGTCCAGCAATTTTAGTACAATCGATTCGCGCTAAAATCCGACAACTTAATTCTGGACTTTTTGTCCATTAACACCAAACCAAGACTCTAAAACTTCAACAATTAATAGGTCCGCAAATTACCGACGACACTACATTGCATAGCCATAATACCGTAATTACAATTCCAGAAAATCTTCCGCTTACTGACCCAGAGAAATCTGTTCTCAGTAAGGGCCTAAATTTTGTCCCTATTACCAAACGCACCAACGAATTTTCTATTAAGCAAGATGTCGAAAAATTCCTTCGCCGCGTTCAGTTAAAAGCCTTTTTTCACGACAAAGAGGATGATTCGGACACTTCTAATAAAGATATTTTTGAAACACTTCTAGTTCGAAAATCCAAATGGACTCCCCCAGAGGGACAATTTGCCTCTTTAGATTTTTTCACCAAAAAATGCCGTCACGACATTCACAAACTTAAATTCAATCGCAACACTAAATTTTCCAACCTTTCCTCGGAAGAGTGGGCGGCGCTTAAAAATCTTAGTAAACGCAACGACATAGTTGTCAAATCGGCCGACAAAGGCGGCGCGGTAGTTGTTTGGCGGTCCGACCTTTACCAAAAAGAAGCTTTGCGGCAACTTTCGGATACCTCGTTTTATGCCAAAATCCCTAAAGATCACACTTCCAAAAATCAAAAACTTGTCAAAGACACCATTCAAAATCTTATAGTTAATCAAGAATTACCGGACACTGCCACTAATCTCATCATCAACACCCCTAGAACTTCGTGCATTTACTTCTTGCCTAAAATTCACAAACCCAACAACCCAGGTCGCCCTATCGTTTCTGCCTGTAGTTGCCCCACCGAACTCATTTCTAGCTACTTAGACAGGATTATGACGCCTATCGTCAAATCTTTGCCATCATACATTAAAGACAGTACACACGCACTACAAATTTTCCGCGATTTCAATTTCTCCGGCCAAGACAAACTTATTTTCACCATGGACATTACATCTCTATACACAGTCATTCCTAATAGCGAAGGTCTTCAAGCACTTAAACACTTTTTCGATCAACGCACTGTCAAAGAACCTAGCTCGGAAACGCTCCTCCGCCTTGCTGAACTAGTTTTAACGCTTAATTGTTTTTCATTCGCCGGCAACTATTACAAACAAATTAATGGTGTAGCGATGGGCACAAGAATGGGACCTAGCTATGCCAATCTTTTTGTAGGCTATGTTGAAAACCAATTTTTTAATCAGTACAACGGCCCCAAACCTGAACTCTACGGCCGTTACATCGACGACTGCATCGGCGCTATTTCATCCAGCAGAGAAGAACTCGATCAATTTATAACCTCCGTCAACTCTTTTCATCCGGCTCTTAAATACACCTGGGAAATTTCGGAAACTTCAGTGGCTTTTCTAGATATCAAAGTTTCTATTAGAGGCAACGTGCTATGTACTAGTGTGCACTACAAACCTACTGATTCACACAGTTATTTGTTGTATTCATCGTCACATCCATCACATGTCAAGAACTCCATCCCTTATTCTCAATTTCTTAGACTTCGACGTCTATGTAGTGATGACTCCGATTTTTCCAGCAAATCAGAGGAGATGTGCCAGTTCTTCGAAAAACGTGGCTATCCTGTCTCTGTGGTCAAAGCGGGCCATCATCGCGCCCAACAATTTGATCGACAGTCATCACTACAAACGTCACAAAAAGATAAGAATGACAGAATTCCATTCAGCCTCACTTTCCATCCTCATAATCACGCAGTCAAAAGCATCATTCTTAGTAATTTTAAATTACTCCAAAATGATCCCGAGACTGGTAGAATCTTTTCGCAACCTCCACTTATTTCATTCAAAAGCGACAAAAACGTAGGCAATTTTTTAGTTAGAAGCGCGCTCAAAACTAACGAGCAACCCGGCACTTTCAAATGCGCGCGCTCACGGTGCAAAACTTGTCTTTTCATTGTTAACACTAGCAAGATATCGGGACCTAAGCGATCTGTTAAGATCACCGATCGTTTCACATGTACCTCCGCAAATGTCATTTATTGCATAACCTGCACGTTATGCAATAAATTATACATTGGTGAGACAGGTAGACGACTAGGTGACCGATTCCGCGAACACCTTCGCGATGTTGAGAAGAATGACAAGGATGCATCCAAGCCAGTCGCTCGCCATTTTAATCTGCCTAACCACTCCAAAAAACACATGGCTATCTGCGGCCTTTCCCTACATCTAGGTACCACGGAAAGCCGCAAGAATCTGGAACAAAAATTCATCTTTCAAATCGGCACCCTTAATCCTCACGGTATTAACGAACGCTTTTCATTTAACTAATATATTCCTATTTTTCACGTTGCCATGTTACCACCAATAGCGTAGCTCCTACTCTACTATAAAAACTACACGTAACCCATAATCCCTCGATTCGCTCTGACGAAGGGCTAACGCTCGAAACGTCAGCTTTTAGAATCTCTGTACGGTGGCCAATTTACATTATCAACTCCGTTGATAAAACCAAATTTTTGGTCAATAAAGGATTTATTATATGGGATAAAACACCAAAAAATCTTTGATCATACGGGACCAAGAGAGAAATCCCGAGCGGGCAGAATAGCTCCATCTTGCCCGCTCGGGTAGCCAATCACAGCGCGGGATTTAGTTCTTCTTGCCCGCGGAGCGTAAATAATAAGCGAGGTTTGCATCCACCTGGCAGTGGGAGACTGAGAACTATTGTTTTGATAATGGCCGCAAACTGCAGTGGTGGAATCTTCATCAATCCGCCGAAAATCGCCGATTTCTTTCATTCTTTTTCTCATCTTAATTTCGATTTTAACAACGTTTCTTCGATTTTTATCCCTACTCTTCCAGACTATCAACAGGTAAGAAATGTTCATGTTCCCCATTCCGGCTACGTCCCTTGCTAAGGTAGCCTCATACAGCAAATGCATTATTTTTGAGAGATTTCACAACATGCAGATTTCTCGCCCAACTTCGTGTTTGAATCAGGTCAGTTTTTGAAGCTGAGGGGAAGCAATGTTCGATCAAACACAAAATTTTGCATGAAGATTTCAAGAGAGGCGACCAAGCAGTCACAGATGATAGTGTTTGTACAGATTATAATTAATTAGAAAGCCGCCACAACATAATATTAACAACAAACTATTTGAACATTATTGTTGTAAATCCTAATAACGGTTTAAATGTCTTCATAAGAATCGAAATCTTGCCTACAGCATCTGACTTGAGATTCTGTTTGTATGGAAAAGCA
Organism: Montipora foliosa; assembly: GCF_036669935.1. Taxonomy (NCBI): domain Eukaryota; kingdom Metazoa; phylum Cnidaria; class Anthozoa; order Scleractinia; family Acroporidae; genus Montipora; species Montipora foliosa. Next base: position 3,628,508 of record NC_090877.1, on the reverse strand, counting down.
CATGTCAAGTCTCTTCTACGTCGCAGTACGTAGTTGTCCGAGAAAAGAACATTACTTGTTCATATACTTGTATAGGTAATCACATGATTTCCAGTGCAATGTGGAATAAATCTAAATTGAGCACGAGTCGATGTGGCTATATGGCCGGTAACCGGTCAAGGTGAAAAAATGGAGAAATTTTACAGAATTAGGGATGTAAACAGAATCATTAACTTGCTTGCTGCGCCATCGCTACCATTTCAGTGCCATAAACAATACATCTCTCATTAGCTTCTTCTGTTTTTGTCCAAACAGCATGGAGACAATTACCTAGCAAAGTCACTGTCGTAAAGATCTTTGGTCATGTGGCCTTAAGACAAGGATAGTTATATATCATTTTGCAAAATGAAGTACATGTCTACAGTGCCAATGACCTTAAACATTGGTTATGTACACCAGTCTAGACTTGTATTATTCTCGAAACACAAACGGCATGCATATATATGCAGACCTTGAATCTAAAAGCCATGCATTAATATTGTGAATTACATGATATGAAATGTAATTTGAAATAAATCTAAGCATGATTCATTGAGTGATGTTTTTTTAAAGGACTAACTAAATCGCTCAAGCTTGTAATAATATGTGAAATGGGTCGGAATAATGTTGTTTGCTCACCATTTTCCAAAACAAACCCAAAAAATTGTCAGTTGGAATTTTTAGAGGTACGGTGTACTGCACTTTTCTTGAACAATCTGTAACCATTGGCTTTTCTCCCGTAGCATTGTTGTACCTCCTGTAGGCGTCAAAAATAGACCCTTCCACGGTTTTTGATGGCCATCTTGGCTGGGGGCAAACACGGCTAAATTTACAGTTAGTGTATGGTATTTTGGCCGACATTGAACTGCTGTAGCGCCGCTAAAAAGAGACAGATTTCCAACTTTTGCCACTATTGTAAATAGTTTTATCGATATCATTCATAATTCCAAGAGAAAATAAACCCATTAGATATGACGTCCTTAAATTCGAGTAATAAATCTTCCCATGTTGCTCCTAATTTTGAGGCAGTTTGCTGTGATGATTTTAGAAAGGTTTGTATGAAATCTTAAAAATTTGTTTATGGTTGTTGTAGCCTAGCTGAATCTGCTCTTTATATTTCATGAAAATAATCTCAGTATAAATGTCTTTTAAAAGATACTTACACTGTGGAAATTTGTCCCCTTTTTAGCACGGCTACAGTGGTTCAAAGTCAGCCAAAATCCCATACATTTTCTGTAAATTTAGCAGTGTTTTACCCCCAGCCAAGATGACGTCAAAAAGCATGGAAGGGTCTATTGGGTGCTATGTGTTCATTCCAAATCATTAGCTCCTCATTGAGTTCAGCCATTAATATTGCCTGTACCAATCCAACATGCTCCCCACAATAATTCTCTCTCACATGAAAGCTGTAGCATATGCCTTTCTCATCTTTTCAGACTTCTTTCATCCCAGTCTCTCTGAAAGGCTCCCCAGGTGGGTGTCACCAGAGTTATTGTTTGTACGGCATGGCTTTCTTTACCCTCCTTTCACAAGTCGTGTCGACAGACCAGGGTCTCTCTTAGACTAGTGTTTTCCTTTCCACCACCCCTTCAATTGATAATACTGACAAACTACCACACTTCAGCATTCTCTATGTCTTAACAATTTCACCCATGTCTTATATTTAATAAGGCACAGAGTGGCTATCATGTAAGTGGGACTTACTTGCATAATTTCATTCTCAAATAATATTAATTTTGGAATTGCTTCTTACATTTATTTAGCAAGTAGACAAACACTACTTTTAATTACTTTTTTTACAAGATTTTATTCAGATATATTTATTGTCGCAATCATGCACATAATTTTTACACAATTATCTTGTTTTTGTGCAGGTCCTATGCCTATATGTCATTGGTCCTTGTATCTTTGGTGGCGTAATTTTCCTCATTTTCTGTGGGCATTTCGCAGCAAGCTGCTGTTCTTGTAGCAAACTGCAAAGACCCAAGCTGAAATGTGCGATAGTTTTGAGGTGCATTGTTCTTTTAACATCTGTTTTATCCAGGTTGGTAAAGCCAGGTTGTAGCTAGGGTTGTTGTTAAGGGGCAGGTGTACATGTTGGAAAAATTTATTTCATTTAACCCTTTCACTCCCGTGGGGTTTCCCATTGACGAGTAAAATCGTCTGGCGTTAGACAGAGTAAAATCTATAAGTGGCACTCTTGGGAGTGAAAGGGTTAATGGGGACATGATAGTTTCTGAGTGAATCTAGCTGTTGTTAACTCTTTCAGTCCCGTGGGGTTCTCCATTGACGAGTAAAATCGTCTGGCGTTAGACAGAGTAAAATCTATAAGTGGCACTCTTGGGAGTGAAAGGGTTAATGGGGACATGATAGTTTCTGAGTGAATCTAGCTGTTGTTAACTCTTTCAGTCCCGTGGGGTTTTCCATTGACGAGTAAAATCGTCTGGCGTTAGACAGAGTAAAATCTATAAGTGGCACTCTTGGGAGTGAAAGGGTTAAAAGCTACTTTTCATTGGCAGCTAACCCAGTTTATCATTATAAACTTAAGATATGATAATTTTTGTCATTTTTCAAAGTACATCAGCTCAGAAAATTTAATTGTCAACAACTGTTAGTCAATTTTGTAGCCTTACTCCTTTCTGCACAAAGTTCAGGTTTTAAGGAGCCAATTCCTGAAAATTACTATAAATTAAAGTGCCATGCAGCAAAATTAATGTACATGTAAGTGGCAAAAGACTCGTATTAATTTATAATTTCACCACTGCTTTTAATATTAAAATCTGTAAGTAATTTACATACATCTGGGATTAAAATGTGCCCATGGGATTTAAATAATTTTCTTCTCTTTTTTTTTCTTTCCAGTGGGTTTGTAATTGCGGCATTTGTGTTTAATGATACTGTACATCTTGGGGTGAGGAGAGTTTTAACTGCTGCTGACAATGTTAACGACAGTTTTATTGACATCCAATCAAAGGTATTCAGTTAATTAAGCTGTTGCAAGTTTACCTAGATGGTAGAAATGCTGCTTAGGGGAAGGGAGATGTTAGATTATGCTCACAGTAATTTAACGACGGTTTGTGTGTGAGAAAGGAGACTTAAGCAGGGATGGTACAAAACGTGGACCCCCAAGTGGACCTGACCTTCTGGAGCCCACTCCACTTATGTCCAGGATTACTCCTAATTATAGATGCACACCCAATTTCAAGTGTCTCTTTAAAGTCTAGTAACAGGGTTTGTGCTACTCCTTTAAGTGCTTGAATAGCCCTGGAATTTTATTTTGGACTTCAAAGGTGCTTGAAACACCCTTGAAAGAAAGGATTTTGTGGGAAACTGCTTAAAAAATCCTTGAATTTTTGCTTAGGTGAAAGTTGTAGATATTGCATCATGCCAAGATAAACGAAGATCACGCTAAGTTAAAGACAAGACATCTCAAAAATGGAGCAAATTGACTATTGGGGAAAGATTAATGCAAAAATTAAAATACCCATACATGCACTTAACTTGTAGGATGTGGGAAAGAATATCAATGTAGACTTTTTCAGCAAAGAAAACACTGAAACACGATGTATGGTATAGAAATCTCCTAACCCTTACAAACACTCCTTGAAAATTCAGTTTATGGTTCTTGAAAAGTCCATGAATACTCCTGGAATTTTATATACAATATCCAGCACGAACCCTGAGTAAGCGTTTAGTACTTATTAATGGACCGACAATAAACTAAGGGTAAAGATTAGCATTATTTTTAAGTCAGGAAATTACAAATGCAGCTGGTTATTCTTATACTTGAGGAGCAGCATGTGACGACGTTAATTGTCTGTATTCCGAGACACAAGCGATGTTAATGTTGGGGGGGGGGGGGGAGACAAGCAAGGGGACTCTTTGTGACGCTCATTAAAATCTGCGCGCGTCTAATTAGGGTCAGTCCTGGACATATCTGAGGTCATCTGAATTTTTTATTATTTAAAGGAGGTTGAAGATGACCTAGAAATAGCGGTAAATCTTGTTCCGTGACGTCTTCTTTCATTTCGAAAATACTGCATTTTGAATTTCCAAATTGTCGCCTTGCCTGACACCTGGTTGTTAAAAATGTCTGTCCAGTATGAATCTCAGCAAAGTGAAAAGGGAGTGTTTTCATCACAAAGTGAACTCCGGATGTTTTTGTTGATTACCGGCTGCCATATTGGTGGGTCACATGGTGTCTTGACACAAAACTCTGTAAAGTTGCGTTAAAAGCTTCCGATCGACAAATATCTCAGAAACAATGTACCGCACAGATCTGAGAATTGGAGAATAAGGTGGTTTAAAAATTTGATTCCTACAACATTACAAGTTCTTGGCCTTCTTCATTGAAAGATTTCAAATTTATGTTTTTTGTTATGTGACTATCTATAGAATTCTTGAGGATACGAGAAGCGAAATGAAAAACAGGCTCAAGATCGTACTGCACATCTTAATTCCTCCATTCATGCATATATAACCACAACAGGTTACTCTGCTTGTTTCTATCTCTGGCATTTTGGAAATGCGAAGTCCATGCATACACAACAAGCCCCTGCCAGCAATGACACTAGGAATAAGCTATAGTATGTATGAATAAAACGCTCTTAATTTTAATTTTAATGATTTTAATGCTATTTGATTTTTTTTTTAAACAAATTTTGCTTCAACTTGTAGATCAGTTGCATAAAAGATGACCTTTTGGATTTGGAAAGTAACATAGTTGATCTAGAGAGCTGTCCTGGTGTCTCAGATGTTGACCATGCCCTTATTCATGAGCTAAGGGGCTATGTTGATGACATCATCATTTCAGTTGTGAAGATAAAGAAAGTGGATTTACCGCCTATCGAGGAAGATGTTCGGGAAATTGAGTATATTAGGTATTGCTCAAGACATTTTGAATTTTTGCATGGTACTGTAAGTGAACATCTGGAAGGTTGTTTTGGCTTAGTGATAAATGATTAACTTAATAATGAACTTTATTCAACGTGTGTAATTTTTTTGGGAAAATCCGAAAAGGGATTCTTGAATGCAAAAACGTATTTTGCGTTTTTTTGGCGAAATCCAAAAACGGATCATGAATCCAAAGTATCCACGCTCGAAGAAGATACTTCGGATCAAATCTAAATCCGGATTTTTGAGATTCACCACTTCAGCGTTTTTTCGGGAAAGGATTTGAAAAAAGCATTTTTTACAAGCAGTTTTCCATGCAAAAATGATACACAACAGCTTCCGCACATGACAGTTTCGCCCAAGTGTTTTTCTCGCGCCCTATTTACCATATAATCAAAGACATGAATAGGTTGAAAATAGTTGGGTTTCCTGAAAATTTCACACCAGAAATTACACTAGTTTCTTGACAGCAATAAAATTGTTAGCACCTTTCCTGCAGCTAAAAAATGAAACTGCAAAAATACCCTCTGTAATCGATTTGTGCCGCTTAGCATGTATACCGGTAATAGACCAATTCGGCAAACTCAATGTTGCAGCCAATTCAAATCTTTTGGGAATAAAAAGGTTTTGTTCCAGTATTACCATATCATTTAAATGTGAATGCTTCATTGTCATGCAATTTCAACACACAAGGAACCCTAACCCTGACAGATTTGAATTGGGTACAACATTGAGTTAGCCGAATTGGTATATTTCGTCATATCTTTCTATCTATCGCTAAGGTATTTTTTTTTCTGGTTGAATTTTCATTGAAGAATTTATCCAAAAACAAGTTAACAGCTACTTTTTTTGTTTTTCAAATTGCACGCAACACTGTGTTTGTTTGCATTGTTGTTTGCATTGTCATGGAAAATACTTATTTCTCAGATTTTGCCTTTTTTTGACTCCAAAAAATCCATTGATCTGAGATCAAAAATCCGTTTTTGGATTTTCCCCAAAAAGCGCACCCTTAGTGTCAACTGTATTTAGCACTGAGGCAATAACTCGGGACACTACAAAAATCAAAATCAAATGAACTCAGATCAAGTTGTAGGTTGGTTTTTGAGGAGAGAGGAAGACCCGGAGAAAACCTCTTGGAGCAGAGCAGAGAGCCAATAAACTCACCCCATGTGTGACGCCAAGTCTAGGAAATTGAACCCTGGTCACATTGGTGGGAGGCGAGTGCTCTCTCCCCAATGTGCCATCTCTGGCACTTTCCAGAATAATTCACTTTTTTTCCTTCAATGTTGCTCCATTTCGCACTAACTAACCTAGTCCAAGTCCAAGACATTTCTTTCATGTCTATCTACATGTATTAGGAGTACTGTAGATGACTTATACAGGTGCATCTATATACTCTGTAACATCAGTATTTTGAAAGTGGCCATGGCAAATCACTAAAAGAAAAATTACAGTTAAAATAGCCACATAATTGAAGGCCCACCTTCAACCGACAGGCTTTTCGACCATTTGTTTTTGTTATGGAAATTCGCATTGCTTATCGTAGCGATCTAATTGGATAAATTTCAGCTTAGGGCGGAATTTTCATACATGAAAATAGTTTTGCGGCATGCAATGCATGTCGGTTGAAGGTGGGCCAGTTTAAGGCCATAAATTTTGTCTAGCAATACTAGGTAAACATACGTTTAAATTCCAAAGGAAAAGGAGACTCAACGTGTAATCATTTACATGTAATAATAGTAGCACTGTAATTAGTATTAAAAAGGAAATTATTGTTGAAGAGACTAATGGGAATTTTGGGGTCTTGTTGGTTGCCACAGGTGGATGAGCACATTTGGAACGCTGTGTATAATTGTCGTTACTTGTTTGCTGATTATCTTTGCTGTCCTTAGAGGAAGCAGATGTGGATTTGTGCTGTAAGTTGATTTTATTAACTTATGAAAAGTACAGTACTTTTTGCGCCCTCTCGAAAGAAAGGAACGCCCAATTGCAGATTAATTAATTAATGCAACACTGACAGGAACATTGTAAACTACTTACCAGTAATATTCAACACACATATATGGTGTTCATATTCAGTTACCCTTAGTTTTGTAATTAGAGGCATCTAATTAAGTGAAGAAAATCAAATGAAAAATTCTTGTAAACCAAGGAAGGTGTTGTATCTTACCCCATTGACAACCAGGGGTTCCGGGTTGACGAGTAAAATTGTCTGGCTTTAGACAGAGTAAAATACTAAGTCTGGCCGGGTTAGGCCGGTTTGGACGTCAAAGGGTTAACACAGCAATCTTTTTAATAGTTGAACCCTAAAAGTTCTTTTGTTTTTTGCCGTGAATTATTAATGTATCGAATATGGGTAATGGGATTTACTTGGGTGTACATGTGTGTGACCTGAACACTGTATGTGACTGCATGTTACCTTCAATGAACCCTTCCTCACCGGAGACTTACAGATTTTAGTCTGGCTAATGCCAGAAAATAATTTTGCTTCCAGATTGAGAGCTCTTTAGGTGTGAATGGGTTAACAACATCCCCCCCCCCCCCCTCCCATTGTTGCGTCGTGGCTAGTTCATCTTGGAGTCATGCTGTGTTAAAAATCTCACATTTCAGTCAGCGCAAGATTGAACGGAGGGGAGGGGGAGGGGATGTCAAAGGCTCAAACTGTGAAATTGTTTCATTTGAATGTAAGTGTCCCAAATGAGGCTATCCCCACCCCGAGATTGAGAATTGACAGACTTTATTCTGGCTAACACCAGACGATTTTTCTTGCTGATTGGGGGCGCTGTTGGTGTGCATAGGATAATCACAAAGGAGCTGTACAAGTGTGCGAGATTTGTAGCCTTACGCCTCCCCACCCCCTGTACCCTTTTCGCAACGTTGATAATGTAACACAAATCATGCGTAGATCGAATAACCAGAGAAGGACATCAACGCGTGCGAGAGAAAAGAGTTCTGTGAGCGAAGTGAGCAAGTTAGCGAGTACTGTACTGCGAGTTTTGTATAGGTAATCACATGAGGGCGAGTACTACTAAGGATTAATTGCACGAGTGTTTTGGAAATTTTCCAAAATTGCCCGAGTCGCGAAGCGACGAGGGCAATTTGGAAAATTTTCAAAACACAAGTGCAATTAATCCTTAGTAGTACGAGGACTCATGCGATTACTTGTTTATCAATAAAGGGCAAAATTTATACGTTGGTATGCAACGGATTAACCAATCATTGACAGGTAATCAAGCCCCTCTTGATTACCAAAAATGCCCTCAATTAAGAAAAAATGCTCTCTGTCTCAGCCAATCAGCGCTCAGTAATTTTGCCCTTTATTGATAAGTATATGTAATCGCATTGGCCCGAGGGCGATTAAGAATTAATTTCACGCGTATTTTCAAAATTTTTACAAAGTTGCCCGAGTCGTGAAGCAACGGGGGCAATTTGTAAAACTTTGAAAATACAAGTGAAATTAATCCTTTATTGCACGAGGGCACATTGCGATTACATGTTTATCACATAAAAGGAAAAATTATTGAGGGAAGCCCGTTCAATGCCGCGAAAAAAAGTGACAATCAACTTAAGTTAAAAAACGTTTAAAAAAAGCAGTTTAATCAGAGTCAGAATCTGGAAGAAGATTCTCTTGTAACTTCGCTTGCTCGGGATAAGCAACTGTTAACCAGTCAGGATCAAGTAATCATGCCCTCTTGATTACCAAAAGTGCCCTCGTGATTAAAGAAAAACACCCTCCGTCTCAGCCAATCAGCATTCAGTAATTTTGCCCTGTATGTGATAAGGATTAAAATAGTAAAACTACAATGCGAGGACTGATTTCTTGGTGAACCGTTCTAGTGTTCGGTAAACTGTGACGTACAGTATGAAGTAGAAAAACGATTATCATAACTCTTCATTTTTATCTATTCTTTAGGGGAATGATTGCTGGAACTGTTAGTCTTCTTCTAGTTTGGCTAAGTGTAGGAGTTGATTTGGCTCTTTCAGTTGTAAGTTATTGTGTAATTTAAAAGAATGTAAGATCCTTTAGAGAAGGACAGCACTGAAACTTATTCTTAATATACATATTTAGCCAAGCCTAAAAGCGGAGCTCCACAGTTACTTCTTTTCTGGAATTTACAGAGATAAACTGTCAATACTAACACTCGAGGCAGGACTCCAGTGAGGTCTTCTTTATTGTGATCTATCTTTGCTCTCGCAGACCCGTACACCGTAATCCGTAATTTAGCAGACAGCCGATCCATTTCGCTGCTCGTAACACCGAAACGCTTATTCTTATCGGTTCAAACAAGAAAATCCGAGAAGTAATGAAGTTAGACAGCGACTGTTGTTCACAGTCTTTGGACGAAGATCTTAGACTTTTTCAAACTAAAGCTGCGGTAATGCGAGCAACAAAACGTCCAACTTGTCTCGAAAAGCGATGTTGTGCGTTTTACATCCCACGCACAACCTGTCTCGCAACAAAAAAAAAGTTGCTGCAGCGCGTTGCAGAGAGTAGTGGTCCGTTCTACCTTCTGCAACAAAATCAACATATTTTTTTGTTGCAACGCGCAACATCAGTCTCCCATCCCCCGCCCCCAGAGTCTGTACCGACGGATGGACGTACGCTCGGTCAATCACGTGACAACCAAACACAAAAAGTTGACCATATTCTTCTAAGTATGGAGCCCCGACAGTCAATGTGATTGTCCGCCAGAAAAATGCGGCTGGCCAAATGCATCCCTGACCATGCGATTTCCCGCCAAGGAAATTTGCCCGAACACCCCCGTCCCCAAAGGCCGTCTTTCCTCCCCACTCTCATCCCGCGACAGTCTGTACGGGCGGGCGGGCGGACGTACGCTGACGTCATAACCAAAATTTCTTGAATTGATAGATTTCCCGAAATCTCTTACCCATGGCTCTCCGCTGGCGTGCTTCGCGTGCCTGAGCTCCGTTTTTTCCCGTAACTGACAATACATGATATAAGGAGCTTTGATTTACTATTTACACCATAATTATTGTAAATTGCTATTGATATAATGACGCCATACTGTGAAACAGTCTTCCACGTAAAGTGAGACAAGCAGAACCCCAGCTTGGGCTAACTCACCACTTTCTGGGAAAGTATATAGCTTAGCTCAATTATTTATTTGTTATCATGGAGTGATATTTGTTTTGGGTTATTCTTTCATAATGCATACACATGCATAGTTGGAAATTAGCTGTTTCATGAATTGTCTGTCTGTCTGTCTGTCTGTCTGTCTATCCATCTGTGTGTAATTGATCTATCTTAACGTTTTTTTGCGTTGATGGACACTTGAAATCTAAACTTAGTAGAAGATAATCAGATTTAGCCAAGCCTAATAGTGGAGCTCCCGTTTCTAATCCCAGAAAGCAATATAGTGTTTATGGAAATAATTATGCTTCTGCATAAAGTACAAAATTAATCGTCTTTAGTGTGTACAGTTTACAGTGATCAAACAGATCAAACACCTCTGAGCTGACAGCAGTAAACAAACAAGCCTTGCAAACAATAACCAACCGAATTCTAAAATGAAATTACATGGACAGTTATCTCTTTCATAGTATTTTCCGTTTGACTGACAATCTTTACTCTGTCTTCAGTTCAGATCAACAGCAAAATTTTTTACCTGAAAGCTAACCATTATAAATAACTGTTTTGTCTCTCGCTCTATTTCTCTCAGCTTTACGTTAATTTTCATTGAAATCTTCCTCGGCTCCTCTCGAGGATTAAATTAAATTTAAATTTAATTAAATTTTGTCTCCTCTTCTCTCGTGCTCTTTCCTGCTCTTTATCCCGTTGCTCATCACTAATATGATTTCCCGGTAGAAAACGCGGGTTGCCAAATGCAACGCTGCCACGCGATTTCCCGAAAATTGGCCGAACACTTCCGTCCCCAGAGGCTGTCCTACCTCCCCACCTCCACTCCGACAGTCTGTACGGGCGGACGTACGTGACGTCATAACCAAAATTTCTCGCATGGATAGATTTCCCAAAAAGTCTTACCCATGGTGCTCTGCTGGCGCGCATTGCAAGCCTGCGCTCCGCTAGGAATTTTTCTTATGTGCTGCCCTCAGACCTCATGTTTTGTTTTCTATATATTAAAATGAATGGTTTCCCTCTCAACTTTTTCCAAAGGTGTA
>NC_090877.1:3587456-3609956 GCF_036669935.1 Montipora foliosa | reverse complement strand
ATACAAAGTAATGTATCGTGTTCTTTGCAAATTGAAGCTTAATTATCACTGAAAAATGCATGGTTCCCCCCAATTAGCACTTGCTAAGTTCCGCTTTCTCCGCGTAGTTTTAAGCCGCCGAAAAATATCCCAGTTTTACTAAGCACCACCCATTGGAAACCCGAGTGTCTCGATATGCGCAACACGTATGCGCAATAACAACAGTAGGCTCCTTCCTTTATTAGAGTCTCTTGTTCTAACGAATCTTAAAGGTACTTATTGCCAAGACTCCACTGAGTTCGCCATGGTTGCTTCTGTCTAATTCAAGTTGTGTGATCATGAAACGTATGAGAGTTATTATGCTTTATTAGAAACCCATAAGGGTTGAAACGTGTAACGCGCGTTCACAGCTTCCGAATATTCAATGCGAACTGATTGGTTGAATGTTTCAGTGCTAAGTACCATATTTGGAAACCCCTCGCTCTTGTTGTTCCAAATATGGTACTTAGCAAATTGAATACTCAGACGCTTGTTGCCCAGCACACAAGGGGCCGTTACACGTTTCAACTATTATGGGTTTCTGGCTTTATCTATTGCAGAAATGGCATCGCCAGGCTCCTCTTAGTCAGTCTGATTATTGGTGTTTTAGTGATTATCATCCTGTCTTTAGTGTTACCTATTTATCATAGGTAAGTCGCCCTGCAAGCAATACCTTGAATCGTATATCTAACTCATCTTCTCTACCTTTCTCCCGACCCTCGTATACCTTGCCACCTTCATCCCCACCCCACCCACTCTCGAAACGATCTACATTCGCTCCAGGATGTAGTTGTTCGAAAGCCGATTAACACTGTCACCACTTTTTAAATACCAACCGGGGTTTGACTGATTTTCCTCGTCAAAACAGCCTTCGCAATAGAATGCTAAACTGAAACGTGGAAGCCAAAATTGCTCGGTTAAAAATCTTGTTAAAACTTACTTTATCAACAACTCAACTGCAGTTGAATTTTCCATTAATCTAAGATTATCTTAATCCAGCCCTGAACAAGTGGTCCCAGCCGAAAGGTCATGTGGAAACTCCTTATTTTGATGAAAGTAAACTGGATTCAGACAACCTTAACATTAAGTTAGGATGAGCTTATTTGGGCTTTAGACAGCTGGCGTTTGGTAACCAAGGAGAGTAGTGGACATTTTCTATTTTAAAAGACTTATATCTCGCCTTGTTTTGTGACATCCCCCATCCCCTCCCCCCTCAAAGGATTTTGGCATTAATCTTTAAAAACGAACAAACCGCTATTTCTGAGTGGGTACTCACGTCCACAGACAGTGATAATCCAATGGCTTTAGCAATATCGAGTGAACGTTGTTCTTCTTGAGAAAAGTTGACGAGCAAATAAAGCACCTGCCGAACTGCTTTCTACAATTTTTTTTTTTGGGGGGGGGGGGGGGGAGTTTCATCCAAGGGAAATCTCTGCAGTATCTGGCAACTTTTGTCGAATTCGCGCGGGAAACTTACTTCATTGATAAATTACTGACACGTGATTAGTTTTAGTCATAATAAAAGGCGACGCGTGATTGGTGGATTTTGAGGTTACCTCATAAGCCATATCAATATTTTTCATTGCTTTTCTAGAATACCAAAGCATCGAAAGAAACGAAATTTGTTCGAGTTGTTTTGGTAAGAAATACAATTTAATTATGTTCTCATATATTTATCTTAGGTCTCATTTGTTTTAGCACTCCCCCCTTGCTGTTCTGCTTGCGTGGCCAAATACAAGCATAAGTCGTTTTTTGGAGCCCATAACCAGAATATTAAGTCTATGTAACGGCATTTTCACAGATCAAGCTATTTTCAGACGAGTTCTTAAATGACTTGCATGGCATTGAGTGACCATTCTCAATTCCGTGGGTAATAATTTCTGATGCAAGACTCGTGATTTGCTGGAAAGGTCTGGTTTCGCGAGAAAATCAATATAAAAGTAAGTCGGTCTGCGAAAACGCCGTTCCACAAATACAATGAAGTTGTACTTTTCTAGTCATGGGCTCATCTCGGTTGAGATATCAATGCCAAGCCGGCCACATTTGCTCCCGGCCAAGATTTGCAAATAGTGCATGGATTCTTTAATTAACGTTCCTCAGCATTTTTTGAACAACGGTTGTGATAAGTGACCGATAGTGAAATCTGTTTTTGCTCAGTGTCGGTAGTTGTTTGGATCATCTCCATAATACTTGGTTTTGGATCTCTACACTTGGTAACTGGCTTAAAATCTCAAACAACATTTTCATCCATTCACAGACTAATCCGAAACGGGAGGCCATGAATCGGAGCGTACAACTGCATTACATTTATGCAACGGCGTTTACACTGACCGAGTTATTTTAAGATTGATTTTGTTGCGAAACCGTACCTTTCCGGCTAATCACAAGTCTTGCACGAGATATTATTAGCCGTGGGATTGAGAATAGTCACTCGTGCAAGGCATATCTTATTTAAGAACTCGTCTGAAAATCGCTTGATCCGACTGTGCAAATGCCGTTACATTGACTGAGAATTGGAGTTGTAGGCCCTCGGTTATGGGCCCCTATGCAAAACCAATTGTCACTTATTCGCACGTGTTTTTCCGCGCCAATTGCCGGCGTTTTGCTGTTTGATTGATAGGCTCATTTGATTGGGTGATTGACCAAAAGAATATCGTCGCTAAACTGCTAACTTGTTTATTGCAGGTCCGATTCACCTCTTGGCACTCCTTACCAGTCTATTTCGGAAGATGATAGCATATCTGAGACTGTTCCTCTGAACTCTAGTGCTCCACTGCCCTGCACGGTAAGTTCTCTCCTTTTTCAGTTAAGCTTTTTCCCCCTTGATTGGCAATAGTCCCATTCCAATTCATTTTAGCGTGCCTTGTCCTCTAATCGTGTCCAAGAACGCACTTATGCCCAGAAATGCGCGCAACAACAAAAATCACAAAATTTAACAACTTCAAGGGTCAATGGATTTAGCACAAGAGCACTAATTGGGGACACTAACGAAATTAAGTCAAATCAAATCAAATATTGGTGTTTGTAAAGAGGGGAAAACCGGAGTACCCGGAGAGACACGTCTCGGAGCAGAGAAGAGAATCAACAAACTCAACCGACATATGACGCCGACTCTGGGAATCGAACCCGGGCCACATTGGTGGGCGACGAGTGCTCTCACCACTACGCCCCCCTGCTCCCGCCAACAACATGACGAATTTTGGTACATGCGGTACAATTTTTTTGCGATTTAATTCTTGTCAGATTTCCAAACCTACCCAAATTACCTCAACAAATACAAGCCAGCCTTGTTTACGATTTTGGTCAATCTGACGAGTTAGCGAATTCCTGTCAATAACGAAAACTTTCGTGTGAAAGTGAATAGACCCAATGTGAGGTCAAACTTAGTGTTATCGGTAAGTCTTGCACTTCGACTCACTCGTTTGGGAACAGCTTCGTCGGCTATTCGGTTTTTCGAAGCTGTTTTCGTCGTCAGGGATTGAAACACGAAAATTCGGTTATATCAGACGCGTTGATGAAGGTAACCTAACCAGTGCAAGAACGATTCGTTAGCAGACGAAATGCTAACTTCAGTAATTAGAGTGATCATTAGTGTTTATCATGAGAGCATTCCGTGCCAGCAAACGCAAATTTTCGTTAATTCATCATAGATTAATGTTGTATTTTTTCTTTTTCTCGTTTATTCGTAGTACAACTCTGTAAATCACCATTCATCGCTGGAATTCCATTCCATTGAAGAATCAGGGGCCATACGACAGTTTTTAACTCCTAACGAAACCGAGCCGCTCCCAGCATCCTCTGCGGAAGTAAATCCTGCACCCTCCAACCCCGTGATTCCCAGCACAAGGGGACAGATCACGAGCATGGCTTTTTGATGATGCAGCGTATTAAAAAAAAGTATATTTCCTAGTTCGCTTTAGGCTAGTTTTTAAAGCCTTTTACTTTATCAATCCATGTCCTATAATGCTTTACTTTACTTTACTTTATAATAGCACCATTGTTTTCCATCCAATCGCCCAGTAATTATCATTCACACAAATGCGTATATATACTAGGTATGTTTCTGTCACCATAAAGCCGTCTGACGCCGATCGCGTAAGCTCAGAATTACGGCCAACCAGGGTTTTATCTTTGATTTTCTCTTTTATTCTCTTACAACGCCCTGCAAACCGCGTCGAGCACTTTTTCTCAGCGAAGACTGAACCAGTTGCACTTTGTATGAATATAGACAAAAACATTTTACAGCATCTTAAAACCTACCTCCATGTCAAAACATGGTCGCGTTTTAGATTTGTGTTATCATTATATCCTAGTGTAAGCGTAGCGTAATTGGGCATAAGTTAGTGAGAGAAAGACATCTTTCACTTAGCCAGTCATTTTAGCTTGTATTTTTCAGAATGTCTTAAACTCCTTTTACACACGGACAAAAAGTGGCACGGCACTCCAAGATCGTGACACGGTACCTCAGTTTTGAGTGCCGAACACATCTCCAGAGCTGTGCTTGCTCTGGCAAAAGTGCCTAGTATGCCTTGTATATTTGTTCTGCTTATACACGAAAATTTTACCGTGCGGTACCGTGGGTTTTGGAGTGCCGTGCCAGATTTTAGTGTAAAGCGGGCTTTATATTGTTTTGACCAAACATGTACATAATTCTTGATTTATTTCTTGGCGAAGAAATAACAAGGTCGTTTTTCACTTGAAAATGTCATTTATCTGTGTAGTAAATTATTTACTATTCAAATTTGGATCTGTGATTACCATGAGAAGTTAGCAAGTTCATAACTATATTTTAAGACTGCTTATATTTTGTAAGATGCCAATGCATTGTCTTACTTTGAAACTAGATTTCACTTCTCTGTAAGGTTCAATTTTGGAAAGAAACGATGTTTTTTCCCAGAAATACATGTTTAAATTAAAATTGGTCCTGTTGGAGAATATGTGAAAAGCATATAGTGGAAGTGTGGATGTGGAATGATTTTCAAAGTGCCCTACAAGGAAACCCGAAAAACGCTAGGCTTGACCGAACCTCGAACGATTGCAATTGTTTGTTATTTTTTTGTTTGAGCAGGTTGAAGTTTTGGCAGCTATTCAGCTGATGTGGGCCTGCTATACCCACACACCCTTACACTCACGAAGGACAGCCACAACACCGGGAACTTCATCCCTTCTCTTCTCGAATAGTGTGTGGGTTCTTTAACGTCCCACAGGGAACTAATGAACTGGAATTAAGTTATTGTGAGACGGGAACTCCGGCTTATCGTCCTTATCCGAGAAGACTTGAAAGTCTAACCATTTGCGGATGTAATTACAAAGGCAGCACTTTCTTTTCAGTTATTTAAAGACCCTGAGTGTTGGTCCAGCCGGAGTCGAACTCACGACCTCCCGCATGGCAGCCCGGTGCTCAACCAACTGAGCCATCGGGGCGCGGTTGCACATCGCTCAAGCCATCTTTGAGCTTGTCAACTGCGAGTTCGTATTATATCCCGGAAAAGGTGAACGTAGGATGAAAGGTGGCTTTATACCTCAGAGGTAGAGAGAAAGATTTTGCCCCCAATTTGCACTGTCCTAAGTTCGAGCCCCCGCTTTCGACCTTGGATTTTTACAGACTTCTTTGAAAATGCCTTGATCTGGAAATTGAACTAAAAAGGTTTCTTTGTCAAAACGAATGCTAGTTTCCAGCCTCCGGTTATCATCGGGTTTCAAAGGAACGTGATCGGAATAGGCCATTTCCAAATTCATGTCTGCCTCCTCTTCAAAGCGAGTCTAAATGCGAAGTTTTTGTGATGGTAATTTGTTCTACTTTACAAATGAATGAAAACTAATTTTCATAACAGAAACTTCGCACTTAGGGTGCGTTCGATTGACCGTATTGCGGAATAGGAATACATGAAATAGAAGTTAGAAATCCTTCGTTTTTACGGAGATTCACATAAAAAATTGTCAAAGACCTGCGAAAATGCGATTTTAAACATATCTTTACTATCCTTGTTGTTTCAAAACGCCAGAAATACCGTTTTAAATCATCATTCCACGTATTCTTATTCCGGAATAGGGTCAATCGAACACACCCTTAGACTCGCTTTGAAGAGAAGGCAAACATGAACTCAGAAATGGCCTGTTAAGGTGCCATGTACTGGCTGACACATGCTTGGGCTCAGTCTTCCAACGGTTTCTTTTCACCCCTGATCATAGTTAATGCATGGAGATGTTTATGAAACTCGAAGTCTTTTTGTTTCGTGTTTTTGACTGTATTTTAATTTTGGCCTTGACAGTACACAAAACACACCTTTTTTTTTTCGAGGAGATAACCAATCAAATCTTTCGTTTAAATTTTGGGGCGCAACTAATTTGCGAGCCCGCGCGAAGCGAAAACAAAAGATTTTGCACTGTCACGGTCAATGGACCTCTTTAGCTGTGTACGTTTTGCTTTCCCATTTCAGACCAAGTGATATTCTCAAGGGAATTTTCCTTTTGTTTTTTCATAAGTTATTCGTACATAAGCTCGTGCATAAGACGACATTTGAAAGAAACTGTACTCTACAGTAACATCACGTGGTCTGAAATGGGGAAAACTAAACGTCCAAGCTAAACAGATCTATTCAACATCGATTGCGACAATATTGTTCGCGCTTTTGAAGGTTTTAAGGTTTCATAACCAGTCGCGCGATTAACAATGCAGTGGCGGATCTAGGGGAGGGGCCCGCGAATTATTACGGTACTCCACGTCACAAAACATCACGGTTGACGTGAAAGCATAGTTCGTTGAATTGTTTTCCAGCCTTTATCTTGTGCTGCAGTTTCTCTTTCACTTTCTAAAGCCTGGTTTACTTTTCCTCCTGAGTTTCCGGTGTCCTGTACTTTTCTTTGTTGATTGGAAGCACTTTCCAACCTTTTCCCGTCTTGTAAAGGTCTAGAGTGAACAACCGCTGGTTCTGTGTCACTGCCGTCACCATCCGCTTGTTTTGCTTGGCCATCTTTGTCGTAACCTGTCTTCGGAACGCGACAGTCGCAAAGACAGCAACAAAAGACGACTGAAAAATAAAAGTGAAGAAGTCGTGGATTCATTGCTTACATACGGAGCCCCATAAGGGACACACATCATTTTTATTTTACTGCTACTTTTACTGTTACTTTTAGTGCTACTTTTAGTGCTACTTTTAGTGTCACTTTTAGTGCCACTTTTAATTACAGAAAGTATCCTAAACATTCATAAAGGGTACCCTTAGGCCTAATTAGACCTAACCAAACGTTTTTAGGCCTAAGGTTACCTTTTATGATATGAATGTTTAGGATACTTTCTGTATTGGTAAAACAATGACCTGTGACCTGTGTTTTGTACCTGCCGCCCGCACGGGTAATTAAAAGTGGCACTAAAAGTTGCATTTAAAGTATCACTAAAAGTGGCACTAAAAGTTGCATTTAAAGTATCACTAAAAGTGGCCATAAAAGTAGCACTAAACGTGGCACTAAAAGTAACAATAAAAGTGGCAGCAAAACAAAAATGATGTGTGTCCCTTATGGGTCTCCGTACTTACAAAATGGGAGTTCTCTTGCGATCATTTCTTTTCTGACATTGTTAGGAAATACTGAATGACTGAATTAAGAATGCATTATCATTGGCAGGCTACATCAGGCCAGTTTCAAACATCTGAAGGGTCCTCAACTATGTAAACAGCTACGAATGCCGCTCTTTGTGATAAGTAAAAACAAGGATTGTTTCCAAAACCTTTCAACCTAGCTTTCACAAAAATCTGAAACGGATCATGAAACATGCTGTATTTAGTTGCATTTTACAGATGCAAAAGAGCCAGGTGGAAATAATCGCCAACCGGTGTTTTTGACTCCTTTAAACTTTTTCCGAGGTTGTCAAAAGCCTATGAAGTACCAGAGGATAAATTAGCTAGGAAATAATAAATTCGTGTTTGATTCTTATCGTAAAGGAATGGTTCACTGTTCATGATCAACTACAGCAAGATACCGAAAACATCTGGGTATTTCTCAACTTTGTAAACACAGCACCTTTATAGGTTTTAAATATGTTACACGTATACCTTAAAGGTATTTAATACGACCAATAGAATGATGAAATAATAATTACAAAACACAGTTTTCACAGTTGTCACTGTCCACTGCAATCTCACGGCGTGCTCTTTTCCTAATACGAGTGGACCTGTGAACTTAGCGGATCGACAAGCAAATGTCTCTTCGCATTCATTTTCAACAAACATAGCACAGTGACCGTCACCTTTAGTCTTCACTGACCAATAACTAGGTAACACATGCTGACTGTAACGAGTATGAATCCCATCAGAACGAAGAAAAGTCGAAGAATATTTCAACGGATCATGTTGCGACATTAATTACATCGTAAAGAGAAACGTCGGAAAATCGATCGTTGCCATATCGATTTGAATTCAACTGTGTGAGTGACAAATTGGCATATCTTGAACAAATCGATTAGTTAAAATCTGAATAAGTGACAAATGTGCATATTCTGACCCCTGACGATAGTCGTTTATACGCTTCGGGTATCCACGATCGACTAACAAGAACTGACTTCATTCTTTGGAAAAAGAGAGGCGAGCCTGATGATTGAATCTCTTAACCCTCTCGTCCGCCATCCTCTCCTCACGCCCTCCCTCGTTTTTATACCCCATAAAGCTCTTTCTATATAACAATTATTCCATGAGCCCGAGTTGGATATGAAGTGATAAAATAACCAACGAGCGCGTAGCGCGAGTTGGTTATAATCACTTCATATCCAACAAGGGCGAATGGAATAATTGTTTTGTAAATTCTCAAACCGGGTTTTGCCGCCGATTTTTATTTCCGCAATTTTTACAAAGCGTCCGGAAAGAGCATCTTGGCGCACTATTTTCCATATGACGTAAAACATCGACTATTGGCTCATAGTCGGAGTTTTTAAGCCAATCAAAAAGCTAAAAATGCAATAGTCGGAGCTGAAAATTTACTAAACAGAGATATCTATTAGAGAGCAATTTTAAGTGTTATTTTCATACCCATGTCACTTTATCTGAGCGGCAATGAACATATGCAGGTGAAACGAGAAGGGATGAAACGATGAGTTTAACGGTAAAATTTAACGATCAAATTGTATACTAACCGGACAAAACAGTGGCCACAAACGCCAGCCCAACCACTTGCCACATTCTCAGGCCCCATAAGTTCTTCTCTGTCACTGGTATCGGTGTCGATGTTGTGGGCTTGGGCGCTAGTGTCTTTACTTTTGCAGGTGGGATGAATAAGTCGTTGTTCTGCGCAAAGCATGGTTCTACCTGGCAAGTTTTCGACAAAAAAAAACTTAGAATTGTTTTGACGTTAAAAAATTTCTTCAATGTCACAGGTAACAAGCTAATGCTTACAACATGATGATCCGTTGAGACTAGCAGCCCTTTTCATACAAACTGAACAAGATATTGACCGCTCCCTTCAGGGTTTTTTTTTGCAATGAAAAAAAAAAAAAAAAAAAAGGTTGAAATAAACAACAAATTTACTCCAGCGGCCACACTGCCTCCATGATTCAAGCCCTGCTGGAGTGGGTTTTTGGTTTCACTCGGAGGACAAACAAACAAACGTCTGCCCTCTAAGATTTTGTTCTTAAAACTTGCCAAACTTGCTGATGGACTTGTAAAAAGCTGCCTCTTCCTTCCAGGGAACCAGATAGTAAGGAAACAATCGCGTTTCTTCACATTATTTTGATAAATAACGTGTAATGTCATCGCGCATAATCCCATAATAACGGAAGAGAAATGTGGCAAAGTACACAATTAGCCAGAATAAAAGCATATGAATTATGAATATATCTAAAATGAATTATTCATTGTAAGCCTATTATGGTCACCAATTATAGCTTCCACTGTCTGTTTCCACGTAAGAGAAACTATAACATCGCAGATCCCCATTTTCGTCATCTAATTAGTTCTTGTTTAATTTTTTCTACGATTTAAGCGATTCTTCTGCTGGCGTCAGGAACCTCTCTTTTCAGTTCAGTCACACATTTAGTCCACTATTCTCTAAAACCATGTTTAAAAAGTAGCATAAATTTTTAATCACGAATTTTCGTTCCCCTCAAATTAGTTATATACTGCACATAAATACAAACTGTAATGGGAGAACATTTTACTTAAAACGGGACGGAAACTTTTAAAGCATTATAAAAGTATCAAAAATTTTATCTGCCGTTGTCCCTGTCTAACTTAATTTGAAGAACCTGTTGTAGGTCATCTTTGAATTATACAAAATGATTACCTGAAATCCAAAAAGCAATGAGTGAAAGAAAACTGTCTTGAAAATGAGATTAGGTTGGACAGCTCCAGCTTTTGCCATCGTGGCAATAAAATTGAGCAAATTTTTACTCTCCCCAAGGGCTACCTCTTTCATATATGTTTGTCTGTGGCTTTTGGGTCATCAAATTAAAGTGAATGCCAAGTAACACTTATGCCAAGGAAGATATAATGATCTCAATGCTTTTACGGTTAAAGAAAAGTCTTTGATTTTTCCACATTGGTTAAGAGGGATAGTCTTGTGGTTAGGTGAGCCCAGATTATAACATTGTCCCCTTTGCTTGATTGGTTGTTGAGAGACAATCGACCATTTATTTGTTTCCATGGAAGATTTTTGTGCAACGTCGTGCTGAAAGAACATTTTTGGCCATCAAGCCGCCGGCTCTAGACATTCTTATCAAACATGCTGAGTTTGATCAAACGTTTTGGGGCCGTTATTGACCAACGTTAGAGAACTTAGCAACGACGACGGCGACGGCAACGAGAACGTCATCTCAAAATATATATTCGCCTTGTTGTAATCACTTCGTGACTATTTCAACCTTTTTAATATGACGAGGGTGATGTTGTTCCTCAATAATGACATAAGTCGGAACGACTCTTAATTTAGAGGAGAAATGAAAATTTATCTTCAAGTGCTGAAGTCCTTCATAAAACCTCAAATTTGGCAGACGACGGTAAAGAAATGGACAAAAGTGAAAAACGCACGAGCAGGGCGTGCAAAGATATTGTTTTTGTGACGTTTTCATTATCGTCGCCGTTGCCGTTAGTAGGGAATTTAAACAAAAGGGATTTTAAGCAAAGACAACGGCAACGTCAACGTCACTCCAAATTATCCAACTCTTTCGCTCTTATTCTGTCTTGCTCACATTGTACGACACCGGCGAACTATCTTGCAACTTGACGGGTGCGAACGGTTTTAAAGCAAAAATAGACAATGAATGGTTCATTGTTATATGCTCACGTTGTCGTCAAAACCTGAAATTTGGTGATCATCTACGTCGTTGTTTTGTGGAATACGGCAAAGAAATGCACGGAAATTCGTGCTGCACGTGCAGCACGAATATTTTTACTTTTTTAACCGATAATATTATTGTTTTTTGGCGTTGTCGTTGCCATAGCCGTCGTCTTTAGAGAGCAGGGAGCTTACGAAACGACGACGCCGACGGCAACGACGACGCTACAAAACAATAGGTTTAGTGAGCAAAAACAATGGTTCTGCACGCTCTGCACGTGCGTTTTACATTTTGGTACATTTCTTTGCCGTCATCTCCTAAATGACGACGTGAAATGACCAAATTCAAGGTTCTGTGGAGGAGGTTAGCACATGACGATGAATTTTCAGTTCTCTCTGTACGCTTCCAACCCACTCATACCAGTTTAATTCCTCAACAGTTACTACACATTTTTAACGCGAAACGACATGAAATAGTTTCGTAGTGATATGAATAACGCGAACTCGTATTTTTAAATGTAGTCCTTGTAGCCGTCGTTGTCCTCTTTTCGTAAGCTCCCTAGCTTTAGCAACGACGACGGCAACAGCAACGAGAACGTTGTCGCTAAACGTGATTTCCCGTTATTGTAATCGCCTCGCGACTATTCCAAGCACTTTAACGTGACAAAGGAGTGGCAAACCCTCAAGAACGAAACTAGTATGAACGGCGCTCAATTTAGGGGAGAAAATAAAAATTTACCCTCAAGCGCTGACGCTCTTCCTGAAACCTCAAATTTGATCATTTCACGTTGCTGTTGTGCTGACGACGGCGAAGAAATAGGCAAAAATGAAAGGATGCACGTGCAGAGCGTGCAATGCTATTGCTTTTGCTCACTAAATATGCAAAATTGTGACGTTCTTGTTGCCGTCGTCGTTGCTAAAGCTCCCTCCCTGACGACGGCTACAGCAACGGCAACGTCAAAAGCAAGAATATGATTGGTTGAAAAGGAAAAATAATCGTGCTGCTCGTGCAACACGAATTTCCGTGCATTTGGTTGTGGCGACAACGTGAGCATATGACAATGAACCATTTATAGCCATTTTACAGGACTTAAATTTGAAAATTTTCCGGGGTAACAAGCTCCCGATCCCCCCTAGTGTGCTCACGCTTATGCGTTCGCATTATTTTGCCCCCTCCCCCCCCCCCCCCCCCCTCTACTTGAAAATCTGCTCCCCGGGCTCTGTCGCTGCACTCATAAATTACGGAAAGACGTTTTTTAGGCGGATTTTACTCTGTCTAACACCAGACGAATTTAGACCTCAACTGGCGTCCTAGGGCGTTTGAGGTGCCCCCCCCCCCCCTTAAAAATGTACAAGTGGCAGTCTTAAAGGGTAATTAATAATGTAAACGTAATGTAATCGTGTAGACCTCTATTATACGGACGCCTCTCTCATATGGACGCCTCTCTCTGTGCCGTATGAGAGAGGTTCGACCGCACTGCAGTCACTAATCCCCGTTGGAGAAGGAGGACTGGACGACAAAGTCTCTTGGCCAGGTCACTAAGTTCAACATGGCTGTCGATTCAGAGCAGTGTACAGTACATCGACTGCAGTAATCTGTTTACCAAAGCTATGTCTGACTTGAATATTTTATTTTGGTAACAAGATGAGGTTTATTGATTTTCTATGAATTTATTTTTGGAGAAGAATTCAGCGGACATGTCCATGTTTTCAGCCCGGAAGACCTAATCGCACAGATCAAGAAGCCTTTGAATTTACCACTTCTTGGAGGACCAAAAGCATTTGCTCCCGATCCAGAGAATGAAAATGAAGAGAAAGTCTTGGAATGCATGCTTCAAGAACAGAGAGATGTGTTGAAAGAGCAAAGAATCCACAAGAAGTACGCCAAAACAGCTGTGTTCAAAACATATTTATTATAATAGAAAATCGTATTGGGTCAGATGATCCTAATTAAAGTACGAATTAATTATTTCTATCTTTATATAGACGCTTCATTCTTCTTTGACAGAGGCAATTTATCTGTTGGAACTTGGAAACCAGATGAGCGAGTGGTTGAGGTGTCTGTGGCAAAGGTGAGTTACAAACTTGTTTTTTCTGCTGTTTGAAAAAAAAAGACTTTTGTATCCAATCGCCCTTTTTCTTGACTTCAACAGCACTCTTTTGCGTATCTGTAATGACAGTGACATATTGATGATGACGGTGATTGGGGTAGTCATCAGTGTATTGCAGTGGCAGCTCTAATAAGCTGTAAAATGATAATTAAGTAGAATGATGGGAACAATAATTGCGATGGCAAAAATGATTCCGCCAACAGCAGCGACTATATCAGCCATGGTAGTGGTGACAATGAAGATGATGGATGATGATGATGATGATGATCTTGATTACCATAATATTATATTGACGTGGCAGTGCTGAGACCTCAGTCACATACACTGACAGTCAATTTTCCTTCTGTTACATATTTTTCTATAAAGGCAAGGCTGTTGCCTAACAGGAGCCCGGTAGCCTGGGGCTCCCAAAGAATAGCTCTGGGTGCCTTAATTTTTCACAGCAACACCTTTCACTTCATATGTTGGGCTCCTAAGTTCTCATCGTTTTTGCTCTGAGGGCCCCTTTAAAATTTTCTTAGGCAGCAGCCTTGATAAAGGACTTGTTAGGTTTTATTTTTGATTTGATGCTGTCATTGTTTCATATAGGGCCCTCATTGGCAGCACTTTGGACAGAAAAAAGGTGGCAAAATGCTGTTGCAGCCACAAGAAGCGTTGTTTCTTCTGGAGCAGGTACAAAGGGTTTTAATTAAGACTCCGCCCACATGTATCCGGATATTATTGAAAACAGAGATTTTTTACTCTGTATATGAAAAAATTCTGTGTTCACATGAATACGCGAAAAATGGTTAGAAAACTATAACCTCCACCTATAGAGGATGCATGCATGTGTGCTGACTCTGTGGTATCTTGATCCTATGATGTCATTGTATTTGAAAACCTCCTTTTTCACCTGTACACACAGATACGATAAACGTCCACTTTCAATAATCTACAGTCTGGAGAGCATTTTTGTTTTCGTGTGGAGGGTGGGCAAAAATGGGGGAAAAAGTCTCTGTTTTGCACTGGGTCTAAAAGTAGGGATATTCCTACCATTACATGTATATTGTTTTAATGACGCGATGTACTTCATTAGTAGATTCTTTTGGCTAAATTGTCATTTAGACCAGTTCAGTCAAATCAGATGACTGAATTTCTTTTCATTCTTCATTGATTGCTTTAAAACCTCAAATTGTGTTGTGTTTTGGCTTCCTGTAGGTTCGGTTATTTTCTTTCTGTTTGTTTTTTCTCTTATCGACCAATCCTCTGAGGTTTAAATGGTGTACATACATTGTTGACCTAATAAAATGTTTTATTTATTACAGGGAAGTATTGAACTATTTTATGGTGGACTGCCAATGTCCTTCCAGCAAGTAAGTTGTAAACAATAAAACATAATATTATTGTAGAAGTGTATGAGCATGTAAAACACACCAACTGCCTCCTTAAATTTTATGCTTGTATGGCTGATATGAGATATGTCCAAGATTGACCCTAATTAGATGCACGCTGATTTCAATGAGCATCATACATGCCTCTTTAACCCTTTGGTCTCTAAGACTGGCACTTGTAGGGTTTGAACTCTGACTTTCTGATTCGAGATGATTTGCGTTGATCTGCTGCAGTTTGATTTGGTTTGAACTGATTTACAGTGTCCTCAATAATAAAAGAGCACTTGTGCCTGGTTACGTAAGCGCAGAACCACTACTGTAGGCACTCCTTAGGAGGTGAAGGGTGTTCATAGCAACACTCTTTCATCTTCACCTAAAAGTTTAAAGTAATTGATTTTACTATAGAGTATAATCCAACATTGTAACCATCAAAATTAGTATAGGTACTGTAATCACATGATTTCGAGTGCAATTTGCAATAAATAAGCAGGAGTAAATTTTTTCAAAGATTTACAAGTGCTTATTTATTACAAATTGCACAAGAAATATTATGTGATTGTTTATTAATAATATTCATGAAAAATTTACAAGTGCTTATTTATTACGAATTGCACAAGCAAAATCATGTGATTACTTATTTATAATATCCATGAAAAAATTCGAGATGGTTAAAAAGAAACCCACAGGTATCATGCAATCAGGGAAAAATTGCACCATAAATTGCACCATCCAGGGCGTGCTCTTGATTCGAAAACAAAAGATTTGATTGCTTCTGACCAAACCCTATTGTTTATTAGCCAATCATAATCCAGAATTTTGATGTGTAATTTGCTCTGGTATTACACTTTTTGCACTGTGTTACACTTGAACTGCACTGCTCTTAGCCAATCAGAATCCAGTATTTTTTCATGTATATTATTAACATTGTAATAGACTTACGGTGTGGCATTTTAGAAATGTCATCAAAGGCATTCAAATTTTGAGCCAACAATGACAGTCAATGTCTTCAAAATAATGTTGTGGGCTATATGCAAAAGCTGCTATTTGAACAATAAATTGAATGTGGTTGTTCTCTATGATGGTTATTAAGTTTTTAACTTACATATTATAAATTGTGTAATCATGTAATTATTGGACTCTAGATCTCTATCTTGATTTGTTTTTTTCTTATCTCAGGGATTCATGTCCATGTTATCAGATGATTTCTCTCCTGACCATTACTTGGTTTGTAGTTGTAATTTTCTCTAAAGAGGAAATAATAATAATTTTTAGCATACACTAAAACAGTGGATAGCGATGAATGCACGCACTGATTGGCTACTCAAACTCTGGAAATCCTTTGTTAACTTATATACTAAAACAGTGGATAGCGTTGAACGCGGGCGCTGATTGGCTCATCAAACTCCGAATATCCTGTGCTATTTACCTCTGAGCAACTCGGGAAAAAATGGCTTTCCGATTTGCATCCATGACAAGTGAAGAAAACATCCAAATTAATTTTTTGTGCTGTTACATAATATTATCTCACTGTTTTAGTATATACTAAAACAACTATTCACCTCAGTGTCGGTGGCTAGCGTTGGATATTTACCGCTAGCCACCTCCACTTTGGTCAATAGTTGTTAAGTATTCAACTCCAAGCAATTTGCGCTCCGAAAATGTTGTAATCTTTGCAAGATTAAATGAGTTAAAATCATCTTTTTGTGGTATATCTCACTGTTTTAGTATATACTAATTAAAACAACAGTGAACTATTCACCTCGGTGTCTGTGGCTAGTGGTGGACATTTACCTTGCTGCTTTGCGGCCTGGTAAATATCCACCACTGGCCTGCTGACTGTTTATAAATAGGTTCAATGATACAAATAGGATAATCTTAGAGTACAGTGCATTGTCATTTGTCTCACAATTTTGTCACTTCTGGTGCAACATTGTGAGACAAATGATAATACTTTAACATAATAATATATATTTTATAATATTAGTGTACTTCACCATGATAAACAAACAAAACCTATTTCATGAAATTACATTGTAGGATATTGTGAAGACTATAATCTGGTATAAAAACATACCTATGAACTGCTGCAGCAGTTATGATCGAATGTTACTAGAATGCTAGCAGCAGTACCTTTTTTCCGTGGGTAACCCAAATGGGATGCAAACTGGAAGTTATTCAAATCAGTTAGCAGGTAAATAAGCTGCATGGAAAGTCTGGGGAGAGGAAAAAATAAATTAAAAAATTGAAAAAAATAGGAAAAACCTTACACCTTTCTACAACTTCCCCTGTGTTTCTAGCAGCTTGCTACTGCTCACAGTCTAGAAGGTTACGAGTCAGAGTAGAATCGAAAGGAAAGTCTGAAAAAGGGTCATTTGGTATGTCCTAATTTTTATACCAAAAGTTCTCTATATTGTTATGAGCAAGGATGGCACAGTTGGTTAGTGTGCGGCCTTGATGCAAGAGTTCAATCCCCGGATCTCACATCCTTGTTTCGACTTCTTTCCTTTCTGTGTAGCTTAAGTAGCTTTAACCCTTAAAACGAAGCATTGATTGAAATTGGGGAGTAAAATGAGTGCACCGTCAACCTCGGGTTTGTCATGCACTTGAATTACAGTTAGGAGCGAAGGACATTAAATATGGACACTTTACTTTACTTTTTTTACATAATTAGCAACCCTAATGTACTTCCTCTTATTTGCTGGACATAATGTATATAAATGTTTGTTCGGATGGTTGAGTTTGCAGAGGTTTGTTGACTACCAAAAAACAGCTGATTCTAAAATGTATTAGCAATAGAAGATGACGTTTCAAAGTCATCCTGACTGCATTTTCAAGTCATTCAACTAATGAAATTAAAATTAAGTGTTTGTGTTGTTTTTCAGCCGATGAATCAGTGTGCATGTTGTAAAGTGTTTAATGTTTTATGTCTTAAGTATTTTCAAATAATTGCTATTACCGTAATTTTGAACGACTTGAAAATGGGGTCAAGATGACTTCGAAATGTTGTCCTCTGACTCTAATCTTTGTTACCAAAATTCATGCTTTTCAAAATATTGTCTTTTCTTATTCTAACATGAAGGTCCATAATACCGTTAATTATCAATTTTTAGCCTGCTTTTCCCATGTTCATAGTGATGAGTAATGTTATGTTGCAATATAATAAATTAATTTATAATTTTTTTTTTTTTTGCTTACAGGTATATGCATACTTTCTGCGTTTAGGTTTCACTGTCTTGCAGCATTCACCAAGGTACCTGAGAGAGTTGTCAAATATTAATATTCTTGCACCTTTTAGTAACCAACAAACTGACCCATCCAATGAATTATTTCATTTTATACTGCTGTCTTTCATTTTTGTGACAATTTTTTTCTGTTTTTTTAAGAAATGAGAGCGTGGTCAGCAGAAAAACAGATAGTTCAGCAGAGAAGAGTGAGGAGCTTGCCGACGACAATGGTGATCATGTTGTTAAAGATAAGGCAGCGATATCATCCCCTGTGTCTCATTTATGGGCAAGTGAAGATGGTGTTACACCACTTTTAAGACCTGAGGATGCTGTTTCGACAGGTGTGTTCTACCTTTGCCACTGGTTTAACCCATAAAATAGTCTGGCGTTAGACAGAGTAAAATCTATTAAATCTCACTTCTAGGAGTCAATGGGTTAAAACAGAAATATTGTGGTAGCCTGCCCACTGTAACAGTATTACAGGTATTATACAAGTTAGAGCCCTTTTTAATTGAAACCATGTCAAATTGCACGCACATGTGTATATATATTGTTAAATTATACTGTACACTGTATAATCAGAAATGAATGAATCAGTTGTGAAAGGTTAATCCCTCGGCCCCATAATCCATTTCCCACTGATAAGTAAAATTTATAAGTGGCCATTTCAGGATGGAGAGGGTTAATTGAAGGGGACTTAATTTTGGAGTGGACCTAGATGCAGTTAATGCTTCTGGCCCCTCAGAGGATTCCCATTGATGAATAAAATCGTCTGACATTAACCCATTGACCTCTGGGAGTGAGACTTAACAGATTTTACTCTGTCTAACACCAGATGATTTTAGACGTCAACTGGGGGTGTCCTAGGGTGGTTTGAGGTGTCCCCCCCCCCCATTAAAATGTACAAGTGGCAGTCTTAGAGAGTAATTAACAATGTAAAGTTATTAATAATGTAAATTGGGACAAATACAATGTAAATTATTATGTCACAATTTTAGGCTTCAATCCACAAACTAAATCACATAAACTAATAATCTTGGTTCATTCAGTAGTGTAGCAGCTGTTGTAATGAATAATGTGATTGGCTCGATACCCAAACTTAAAACAAAGCAGTAATTAGCAGCTCTCATAATCTGTTATTGTGTGGTATTGTAAACAGCTTCTATTGTTTAAGTCTAAGTCATTGTTTCAAATGTTTAGTCTTTGTTTTTGGGTTAGGGTACCATCAACCAATCACATTATACGGTACGAGAGCTGCTACATGGGTTCATTACATGTACATATTATTTTCTGGTCTTAGCTGCCGTCTTATCAAAGCTACAAGTAATCAAGAATCAAAGATTGGCTACAGCTAATGTTGTTGAGAGGTGAGCAAAAATATCTTGATCCCATGTCTACAAAATGCTTCCCCACAAACGTTCTTGCCTTAAACTTACTTGCAATGAATGCGAAGAGTTGCTGGAAAAGTTTTCAATGATTTGTCCTTTTATACTCCTGTGTGTGATGTTAAGTCAACATAAAAATCAGAAATGGTTGATACTACTGTAGATTGAATGATTGCAACTTGCAAAGTTATAATTCCTGACCCGATGTTTCAACAGTCCTGTCAAGTGTCTTTATTAGGGGTTACCTAAAGTTGTAACAACGAGAATACTAACGTCGTGCGTTGCTAAGGAAGTGAAATGTTACTTTCGCTAAATGACGTCATCGTATCATGAGCTGACAAGAAAACCCACTCACAAGCATGACACCACACAAACTGTTGTTTCCATTGAAGGTGTTTCCTCGCCCTTCCTCGCGCTCGTTCTCAGATCAACTGTGCATGCGTACACAAACTAACTTCCAGTTTGAGAAAAAGCTAAATTTCCGGCGGTCTTAAAATTGAATTATTTTTTTTACATGGCACGTTTCACCCCCAAATACAGAATATAGCTAAGCATTGATTTTTTCAAATCATCCTTTTTGAAAAAGTTATGGGTATTTCAGTATCGTTAATGTCTTTAAAAGTACATTTTTCAAAATAAAAAGAAAACCATGCTTGGCTGGATGCAAAAACGAATACAAAATTATCAAACCATCGATTAAATACCCAAATTGCATAGCACACAGACAAATTTAGAGTTTTCTTTTATTGGTCACGTGACAATGGGCGTGGCATGATGACGTCATATTTAGGGTCGTTGGCTTACAAAAGTTGGAAACTGACCAAAATAATGCCAAATTCTCTCAAATTACTTAACCATTACATTCTTAGCATTATCCACCCCAAAAAATACGTCAGTGGGCCCTTAAATCAAAGTAAAATACTATACGACTTCTTTGATAATACATCACATTGGCAGGCTCTGAACTACTCAATTATATTGGCAAAATACCACATCCACTGCACAAATGGTCACCATAATAAACTATGCTTTCAAAGCTTTCTTGTGTAAGTGCAAAACAAATTACAAATATTCAAAGAAATCGCAGTTGCAAAAAAATGTTTTCAAAATTTTGTCTTCGTTGTAATGTCTCTATTTTGAATGTGCCAATGTAGGTTTAATGTAATTGTAATTTAAGTAGTAATTGGCATCATAAGCGAGATTGGGGTATTAATGTAAGTCGAACTGTTTGTAAGTAATCTTAGTATTGTTTGTATTGCTAGTATTGTTTAAAAAATAAAGTTAAAAAAGTAACAGAAAAAAGAAAAATATGTATAAACAAGGGCTCTTTTGTACAGGAGGTAGTGTCAACACCCACACTGCTTGAAGCTTAGATAGTGCTAACCAGTTTTGAATGTGATGACAACCTAGAGATTTAACCAATGATTGTCCCTCATTAATTAATCATGCTTTGAGCAACAGGACCCACATGAAGACACTTGCAGGAGTGTGAAGACGGTGGGTCGCAAATTCTGACTATGCAAGTTGAAATAAAATATTCAAACCATAATAGCATCAAACCAGTCTCATCGTCCATCCATCCAAGTGCAAGTGGAACCTAAACTTTGTTTCATTTTTATCGTTTAACAACTGAGTTGCAAAGTAGAGGTCCACTATTTGCAGCCAGCTCCTCTAGAGATGGAGACTGCTACCATGACTGGCAAATCCTGGCAAGCCAGCCATGATTCCCCACGTAGGAGGCGAGAGAAGCAGGCACCCATAACACAGATAGAATCAGTGAAAAAGGTTAGGAAAGGGTGAGAGAAGACATCGACATTTGAAATAGATTCCTCAACCAGCCCAAAAATGCACTTCACACGCTATACATCATGAACCCCAAAAAGACACAACGGGATCCAGGCACATATTACATAATGCCACCGCTGACCAAAACAAATGCTCCACATTTTCTAACTCCCTCAAATTGCATTTAACTGCATTATACAAGTTAAAAAAGTGTAGTGTTTTTGTAAAATATTACAAAATACAATAAACATACCTGAATTTAAACATATTACTATGTATATGTACGAAATAATGCCCTACCACATCATATTGAACATCAAGTTAGTGCATTGATAAATTTGTTATGGATTCGTTATTGAAAAGTGATTTATCCTTGACACACTTCTTGTGAACTCTCAGATCTGGTCAGCAGTCCCTTCTAGTGGCTTTTGATGTTTACCAGCCTGGAGTTAACTTCAAAAAGACCAACCCTGGCCCTCCTGACTTCTGTATAACAGTGTGCAGGTACAATTAGCTACCATTAACATTTCATTTCTTTGAGGATATTTGATTTTAACTATTATCACTTCATCGTGAGTGGATGAGATCGGTATTGAATGCGTGCAAAAACCTTTTTGGGAATATAGTTTATATATATTGCCTTGATCTCTTATCTTGTTTAAAGTTTAAATTTCCAATTTTTAGTTCAAAAGGTTGCCAACTTTGGGCAACCCGTCATTGGTTGGTTGTTTAATTAATAAAATTATATAGCGTTTTCGCAAATACGGAAAACATTAACTGTTACACCTGCTGATCAGCAAATGTTGAACCGTGTATGACCGGCTTGAAGCGAAATATAAGATAACATTGAGAAGACATTTGTGGACTTTTTTATTTACTCAAAGAACATATCCTTTTTCTAATCACCTTGTGGGCGAAACGACCATGAACCGTTGATGTAGATGACGCGCGGTGTACCCGACAGCACACTTGAAGATATTTACAACCCCTTGATTGTTAACTGTTGACCTCCTGGTTCCTTTTTTTAGGTACTGCGATTGCCCCCCTTCTCTGGCATCACTGGCGCTCCTCAGCCAGAAGTGCTCTCCTGTTCCGCTTAAGATCGCCCTGGTTGATGGAGGAAACATTTTGTTTTACAGCGTACTCGACGTGGATAGCCCGACATTTATCTCAAGAGGTTAAATTTACCAGGAAGCATTCCTGGGGGACGGTTGGAGAAATTCCCGAAGCTTTTCGGGGGTATTTTGGCAACCTTGTTCCTAGGGTGTCTTCTTTCCTTCCCCTGGAACGGAGAAGGGGAAAGAAGAAGAGAGACCCTGGGAACGAGGTTACGGACGGAAACCGGAAT
>NC_090877.1:3577456-3579956 GCF_036669935.1 Montipora foliosa | reverse complement strand
TTCAGACACTTCATTTGTCTGCCAAAATTGTAACCCTTTACCTTAAATGTATGTTTGTTCACTGAAAAATGTTCCACTTAATTGTAAAATAAAGCGGTTTATGTGATTTAGTTTAAAAATTACTTTTGTGTGCCATGCTGTTCCCTTTGTAACGTATTCTATGAAAAAGCTGTCTGCGATGATGACAAACTTCCCCTGCAATTAAAAAGTCGGAAAGTGAGCAGCTATTTAAGACCAATCCTGTGATTCTGTTGTATTTATTTTATACTTACAAAACGTTTGTTGGCTCGTTTTTCCAGTAAGGCCATGTATTCATTAATAATTTATATTACGATTTAAAAAGGACATATAAATTAAAAGCTTGATATTTTAAACAGCAATTTGGACCACGCCTAAGCACTTTCCATTCGGATGGATTACATATACCACCATTAAGCCATCCACTTTTCCATCTGGTCAAGGGCCTAAAGAGAGAAACCATGAATGCCTTGTGCATATCAGACATTCCTATGTGTAGGGTTTTTACGTCTTTCCAGATAACACCACTTGCAAATGTACAATATGGTGTACAAATGTCATCCTACATTGCCTGGACCTAACAAGAGGGAAGTACCTCTATCCCATACCGTAGAGATTGCAGCCAATAAGAAAGTTAACTACTCGTTGCATATTTGATCTGTGATATGCAACGGTTAGAAAAAGAAAAAAAGAAAGAAGAAAAATCTCAGCGATCCTTCCACATTTTCCTGCCGAATAGGTTATGTAATCACAATAGATGCTCTTACATTGCACAAAAATTTTCAGTATCAACTATACTTGTTCAACGCTATAAAAATAAGCACAATATTACAAGACGAATTTCAATAGGAGATCTGCACTTGTCGTGAAAATCTTTATTTACATTTATCCTTATCAAAATTATATCACCTTGGGTATTGTTAACCTGTGGTTAAACTTTTTTTCCAGTATTTCTTCTCAAATATTTGAAATTCGTGGGTCACAATGTTGCTGTATATCGTAATAGTCATTATTTTATACTCACTAGTGGTGACAACTCTTTTTCACTTCTTTCTCTTTCTGATTTTTTTGCCCGAATCATTTTCTTGACTGTCGTGGATGTTTATCTGAAACCAGTACACAAATGGCAAAGGAAAGTCTATCACACCCACATCCAGAAACGTTTTGTGTAGTAACAAAGAAAGATTGAGCATCCACATTAATAGAAGACACTTATGTCCGAAATACTATGTAACGCGTTCGGCAATGTCGGCAGCACTTCTGGTGATAATGGTTCAATGGGAGAAAATTCCTTAGTCATCAGAAGCTTTTTTCCTGAAGACAATGTTAGCTGTGGAAATAGCCCACGTTCAATATATTAAAATTCTAACATGACGTAGAGGTTTTCTGATCATTTTTCTATATTTATTTTGGTTTTCTTTGTGCTCAAGCCTTTTCTCGAACACACCCGGTCTAGAAAGCTTTGTGGGAGATCGGCACCCAACGTCAAACATTTCTGGGTACAACATGAACACCGTTTGTAAGGCCTTGGTGTTATTGGCGTTCTGCCCTTCATTGCTGTTAAGAAGCAGCCTTCCATTCAGCTTTCGATGGAGTAACTGAATTATAATGTGAGCTAACTTGTCGCCGTTAACTTCACTGTTTACAAGTAGGGTAATGTAGGGTAGGGTAGGTCAGAGTATAAGAGTTTTAACCAAGTTAAAACGACCATATCTTCAAGGGTGGGGGTCAGTTCTTAATCAGAAGTAACGTGTACACCATGGTGAGTTAATGGGCCATTGGCAACTAGTAGGTTATGTTCAGTGAAGGACATTAAACGCTGAAATAAATCTTTGGGGTGTTCGTCGACCTCAAGTTTGATGATGGAGATATCTAGGAAGCGTGCACTAGTAGACTGGATGCCATAGTGGGTCCTTATGGCTTGCCAAACGGATCTGATGGAAGTTGAATTTTTCACGATTGAACTACATGAAATAACGGGGCTAAAGTTGGCTATCTGGCCAACATGAGCTCAGGGTGTACGTTTTTCTTAAAGGCAGTACGTAGGCAAGTGGCCGGAATCAGGCTTGAGTCCTCTGTTGGGAGCAGTCAAAGACTTTTTCAGCCACGTAAACTTGTTAGCTAAAAATGGGACAAAATTAGCATCGAGAGAAAGGGAATGTAGTAATGGTTTCGTTCTTTTTGAGGGACCACTGCTTTGGAGCTCTATTAGAATTCATGATGTGACGATAAGAAAAGGTGAAGCGATTTTCTCCTTGAGATCAAAATAATGGCTTGTAAGAGTTCACTTAATTGACCACAAGGTAGGAAGACTTGTCATTGCTTAAATCAGCGAGACGGTTCTCAGGCTCTTGGAGAGGTGGGTAAGGAGTGGCTGCCACCACGCCAATGTTGAAGAGACAGGAGCGTCACAAAGAAGGAACACACCGATACCTCGCAACTCCAGCTTTTTAATTTGATCACAAACTATCACGTTTAAAGG
>NC_090877.1:3519956-3557456 GCF_036669935.1 Montipora foliosa | reverse complement strand
ATGCACGAACATAAGCAGGGCAGCTTATGTGAACTTGCAGTCATGGCGAATCGTGACTTAATCAGTTCAATATTTCACGTTATAAAACGTTCCTTTTCTGATTTATCGGATTTTCTTTGAAAATTTCCAGTAACATTCACTTTCTGAACCTCAGACTAAGAACGAAAATTATTTGAAAGCATTAAACAGTTCCACCAGAGCGAGCGCGTTGAATTTGAGGTGAATTTCCCAGAGAGTATTCAAAAATTGAATTTAGTTTAAGTGGGTCATTACAGTTAATTATGGGGAAATTTCCAGGTTAGCAGCTAAAGATATAAGGGTAGGCCGCACTGGTTACGTGACCTAAATTGCACGTTATACTAATTTTCAAATGTGTCAAGGATATCGTTGTACATGTTATATGTTTTCTGCAAGGCATTAATTTTCTACTTTTTTTTTTCATATTACACGTTTTATTTGAAAAGTATTGATCACGTGACCACAACTAAAACAAATAAAACTAACTAACTAAAGATAAATCCTGTCAGCATTACGTTGACAGGGCGAAACAACTGTGGAGATTTTGCAACAATTCAAATGTAAAGCTTAAAAGGCTACTAATTTTACCTATTACATACGTTTTTTAATCAACTTCGAGTCACGTGACCAGGCAGATGACGTCATATTCACTATCAGTGCAAAAATACCTATTTGCGGGGGGTTCATTTTATAGGAATTATTGCATCTCTTTAACACTTTTCGGGTAATTTCCTTGAGTAAAACAATTGTACTTCATGATCTTTTCAGCCTGATGACGTATTTGAGTGACGTCATTAAACTGCTGCTGTACGGTTATAATTATTGCAAGAGTTTCGGACCGTCCAACATCGCATTTCATATTCTAAAATATATCCCCTTTCAAGTGATATTAGTTAAAATGTTATATCAAGCCGTCCATGTCAAGGCCATTTTCAAGCATGATAGAGAAGTCTGGCCCCCTGACTATTACCTAAGTTGTTGGATACTCTTGGCCTAAAATAATTCAGTTTACTGACAAATCTTGTATTATACTTGTGAATACGCGATGCTGGAGCAGGACATGGGATGCTATCAGTTTCATTTTTCTTCTATGTATAAGCAGAACAAAAGATTCCGTCAGCTGTTCTCACAGGAGATAGTTTTAGTTTCAGTGGCCTTAAATCTATAGCTTCAAAGAGACATCCGAGACCAAAAATTCAGCAAAAAAATCTTTTCAATGCATGGTCGCATCATACGATTTGGTCCTCATAGTCTCTCAGTAAAAATGTTATAACAACCTGCACGTACACGTCATCATCACCTGTCCTGTGCATGACAGTGTCTACTTTGATTCATGGCTAAATTATCATGAACACGGATCAAGAATAAAGAAGTCCGTTATTTATTTTTCATTAGATATCTCCTTCATAAATTTTCCCTAAAACTTGCAGTCCTCTCATGTCGGGTAGAGTTTTATTTCCGAGCCTGATCGACTGAGTCTGACTGAGTTAGTTGCAACTAACGTGTTACTTACAGAAGGATTTTTGTAAAGTTTTACAAATGTCTTAAACAAGTTCTGAGAGTCTTTCATCGCTTTTATTAAATAGGGTAGACTCATTAATGATTCAAATGACGAAAAATGCAAATCTGAGCTGCATGATGAAAATTGTCCAATGATTTTTGTATCCTCATGATCAACTCGTGCTTTTGCATCACACTTTTGAAAGGCTCAGTCGCTGTGGCGCGTTTGCAAATCTAGCTGATGAAAACTCCATGATCATTTTTGCATTCTTAACTCAAGTGCTTTTGCATCATGGGTGTTGACGATAAAAGCCGACCTGAGACGCACCTCCGACACAGTAACTACTAAAAAAGCGGCTTTTGCTCAAAATTGTTTTGAAGCAACCCTAGAAAAAAACCTTACTGGGTGCATTCAGTTCTCTGAATTCTATGCCAGAGGATAAGAAACGTTTCTATGATTCATTGTAATGAGTCGATAATCACTGACGTTTAAGTTGTTTGCTTTAGATTATCTCTCCAGGTACGATGATAGTCATGAATGTTGCTGCTCTTTTCCTTGCACTGGCTACAACCGTCTGTGCCTACCCAGGCGTACCGAGCAAGATAGGTGACCTGATTGACAAATGGGCTCCGTTGGTAAAGCTTGCCAAGAATGAACGTTGGAAACCATCAAGTGTTGACTACTTCTTGAGACAAACTAAGATGGAAGGGTGCAGTAGCCAACCAAACCCCACGGCCTTAACAGCCTACAACCTCCAGAGATGTAATAGAAACAGTTACCTCATCACCAAACAGAATGTTGGCTGCCCTTCCTGCACTGACCCAACTGTGCTTCGTGGTCAAGATCCGAGTGACGTGCCAGTGTACGTCATCTATCGAGAGCAAAACAATTTCTTGGATATCGCGTATTGGTTGTTCTTTCCGTACAATCGCGGGAAGCGGGTCTGCATTGGGCGCTTTGTGTGGGGTCGTTGCGTTGGTGGGTATTCAACATTTGGACACCATGTTGGAGATTGGGAGAAAGTGATAGTTCGTTTTCGAAAAGTCAACACCGACTACAAGATCTACTCCATCTATCTGGCGACCCACAACCAAGAAATAACTAATAAGCATGTTGGTGAGTTCCTCTGGCAAGGTGGTAAGTTCAAGAAGGGGAGTAGAACACTGGTTATGTATGGCGGTACCCATGCAATAGTCTACAGCGCCGAGGGTTCACATGGAATTTGGCCGAATACTGGAGAACACAAGTACCAGAAAATTCCAGTTACTGGGCAGTGGCTGCGGGATGAATGCAGCAGTGGTACAAGTTGGCACACGTGGAATAAATTGAAGCCCGTTCGGTACGATCCTAATGGCCGATACAGGGGCGAGTTTACGTTCCTGGGGTTCCAAGGCCATTGGGGAAACAGAAAGAGAGGTTGCAGCGGCTTCATTGAAGAGATCATAAAGACATGTATTCTCAACGGCGGTCCAAGAGGTCCTTCCCGCTTCCCTGACTTTGGATAAAAAGATTGGAGCTGTCAAAGTGGTTGCCATGGTTACTAGTACAAGTACCAGTTTAAAGAGTAGATGAACTGTAAGCTAGGATCGTTCTGGAATAAGAAAAATTGTACTCAGTATGTAATAGAATATTATGCATTAGAATATTGTGTTTTTCAAAAGCTAAACACTCAGCAAATAAAAAAGTATGAAATTCAATAGGACCTTTGCATTCTTTCATTGCTACTTACTAGTACCATAAAGTAAAATGGTGGAACGAGCATAGCGCGTAATTAATTAGGCTTTTGTTATTAAACGATATATAGGTAAGGTTAAAGGTCAAAGCGCACACTAGCCAAAGGTCCAAACGACCGGAGCTTATCCCGGTTTCCTTAACATGCAACATGCCTAAGAGTATTGCTCCCACTGGAAAGTAAGCTAGTCCATCGCAGGGTTACTTCCCAGCAGTATGTCGCCGGTACCCGTTTATACACACCTGGGTCAAGAGAGAGAAAGTGGAGTAAAGTTCCCTGTCTTAGGAAACAACGCGACGGGCGAGGCTTGAACCCCGGACTTCCAGATCCTTTTTTTTAATACAAAATTTGTCCAAGTATTTGACACTTTTTTCCCAAAAGTCGATTTACAAGAAAAAGCCACAAGATTATCGGACTAGAACTAAATTTTAAGGCTATGAAAAGGCGATGCATTTTTTAAGTTAACTGCTTGATTCGAGTTAAGCGTTTACCCATGACCCTTCCAAGGTAATTTCAACTTTTGACATGGACAAGTTAAAATACAAAGACCAAAGTAGAATTATAAGATTAGACATTTTTGGATAATTTCAAAGCCCAATAATAACAATGCATTTATTTCCAGACAATTACTACATGGTAGTAATCGTCAGGTAAATATACTTTCGCACAGTAAAACCAAAGAAGAAAGGAAGAAAAACGTAGAGCTCTGAAAAACGCAACAAGCAGAACAATTGACTCCGGGGAGGGGGTCCCACGTGCTCGGACAAAGTACACACCCTCTGTAGTAACGATAGCCTTTAGCCGGTCTTCCCTGTCACGCCGAACAGTCTCCGACAGAACGAACCTGCATGGTAAGACATCAACATAGTTTCATTTCACCCTACATTAATAACACAAAATATTGAAAACATCACCTTTTACAATAACAAAGAGAAATGAAGTCTTACTTTTCATTAAAATTGCCTTCATTAAGCTTCAGCGTGATCTCTTGACCTTCCGCATGAGTCGCCGCGAATCTTGGGATAGCACCACTTGGTCCAAAGCAGTTTCTGCGCAAGCGCGAAGGTTTCGGCATGAAATTTCTGGAGCTACGTGTCGCTTTACCCCGGAC
The DNA here is from genome assembly GCF_036669935.1 of Montipora foliosa. Taxonomy (NCBI): domain Eukaryota; kingdom Metazoa; phylum Cnidaria; class Anthozoa; order Scleractinia; family Acroporidae; genus Montipora; species Montipora foliosa. Next base: position 3,553,094 of record NC_090877.1, on the reverse strand, counting down.
AGCGGCTGCTGCACCCGACGCAAAGCGGTCCAGGACTCCCGCGGTTGGTTTGGCAAATGTTCCCACAATTCCTTTACCGATACCAGTTATGAAACCCTGATATCTCGCTTTAAGCTTCTATCCAATAATGGGCATTTTGCAGTTAGTCACTCAAAACGGTACAAAACCAAACCGCCGTGGTGGAGAGCAAATGACGCACTAGGAGAAGACAAACAAAAGAAATTAGAACGATTTTCGTATGACTTTGCAAAATGGTTTCGGTAAGTTTTCGTTATTTGTTTTATCAGCCAATGGATGAAAAGATCAAAACATGGCCTCTTGGGTTTCCCGCCAAGAAAACCCTAATATGCAGAAGGCACTGTCCGATTGGTCAATCGTGTTGCAGTATGACGACAAAGTGAAGCATCGGTTGATTTCTGGAAAGTTCTCGGACATGAAGTTGTTTCTTCCGAGCCGCGTGCGTTTGTATCCGTTCGATAAACCAATCAAATCGCTCTGTTTCCGTTCGTTTGTTCTATCTGTTTTGGTCGCGCCTTTTCATTTCAAGGTCATTAGTAAAATCGCTCTACTAGGTACAATAAGTGACCTCTTTGTTTGTTTAGTCCCAGTGCGTCCTTTTATCTCCGGCATGGCGGTTTTATCCCACGTGGATGACATGCAAGAGCCTCTTAGCCCCTACAACCGAAAGGTTACATGCACCTGAATAACTCGTGAAAGTGCACTTACCGACACGCCAGAGTTATGAGCGCCCTCTATTGCTTGTGTCTGAACAAGTTTTGGATTTGCATGCCCCTCGGATTTCTACAATCAATCTGTAATAAGTGTTTTTAAAAACAAGTTAAGAAGTAAAAATCCAGAATTTTATCCAAATCAATGCGTAAAAAAAAATATATTCATTATATAATTGTTTCTGAGCAACCCTAATCCTGAGAACGAAGGCACTCACAAGCAATACAAAAATAAAGGAAATCACTCAGTGGGAACTGCTAAACGATTGTACTATGAAAAAAGAGTAGAACAGGTGAAATCAAATGTCAAAGGTACGTGGTCCTTGTTAAGCAAGATTTCAAATTGCAAAAAATGCAGTCCCCACTTACTCTCCCCTTTTGAAGCGGAAGTTTCTGATGTAAATCAGCCAGCTGCCTTATTTTGTAATTATTTCACAAATATTGGCCCCAATTTAGCTAAGAAAATTCATATTTGGAAAAATCCTTAAAACCGTTTCTACCGGAGAGCATGTTGAATACCATATTTTTAGAGGAAGTTAATGGGCAAGGAGTCATATGTAGGATCAGTCGTTCTAGGGCAGCAGCAGGTTATGATGATGTTTCAATGACAACAGTAAAACAACTATTGGTCAAATCAGTATTCCCCTGACAAAAGTAATCAATTTATCAATAAAATGAGTCGTAGTTTCAGATAAACTTAAAATTGTGCGAGTCATACGGTTGTACAAATCAGGCGAGGGTAACGTTTCTTTAAACTACAGACCAGTTTCAGTGTTAAAAGACTTTTCCAAAGTCTTAGAAAAAGTACTATTCAATCCTTTACTTGGTTTTCTTAACAAATGGAATATTATTTCCAAGTCAGTATGGTTTTTGGAATAATAATTACACCGGATACGCATTCGAACATATTAATTTTGTATAACAACATTTCCTCTTCTATCATAATAATGAGTTAAATGTTGTGGTTTTTATTGAATTGTCCAGGAACTTTGACACCCAAGACAACAACATTTCTCTTAAAAAAACTACACCATTAGAGTTTTCCAGGCACTGCACCGAGTTGGTTTAAAAGTGATCTGATTAATAAGCAACAGTTTGTTGAATTTAACGGTCAATGGTCATCGTCTCGAGAGATACCGTGTGGAGTGCCCCAAGATTCGATTCCAAGGCCGCTCTTTCTTCTTTACATAAATGACTTGTGTAATGTGGCTAAGTTTTTATTTTATTGGCTGACAAAACGTATTTTTCTTTCTTTCTCTGTCGTAAAGACGCTAATTATCTGTCATAGTATGAGGATCGTAGACTGTAAAGCGAATGCCTTAAGACTAACTCAAGGTTTTCATTGTAGTCTGAGAACTGGATTGCTGTCTGTGAGTCTGAGAAAGTCTGTGACACGAAGACAGAAACGAAAAACGGATATCTGAGAGGAAATTTTTTAATATTATTTTCCTTTGCTGCGGCAATGTTTCGTAGCATTTATCAAGTATTCTGGGACCCATATTCCGTCCTCACGAGCGCACTTCACAATTAAGGATTACTCCTTGTTTCTAATAATAGGATTTATAGAGAATATGCCGTTGTTTTAGTAAAAATCCAAACATGTGCACCGTATGTATCATCTCGAGCTCCAAAGCAGACAGGATCATTGTTGATTTTTTGCCACACGTTTACACTGATGTTTATCAAAAATCTACAGATATTCATCCATATCTACACTGGACCTCTGGCAGTAAGTGCATGAAAAGTCTGGGGAGAGGAAAAATAGTTTAAAATTTAGGAAAAATATCTTTACAATTGCCCCTGTGTTTCTAGCAGCCTGCTACTGCTCGCAGTCTACGTTTACGAGAGTAAAATCGAAAGGAAAGTCTGAAAAAGTGTCATTTGGTATGTCCTAATTTTTATACCAAAAGTTCTCTATATTGTTGGCAGCAAGGATGGCACAGTCCGGCGGTTAGTGCGCGGCCATGATGCAAGAGATCCCGAGTTTGATCCCTGGATCTCACATCCTTGTTTCGACTTCTTTTCTTTCTGTGTAGCTAAATTAAATAGCTTTAACCCTTAAAACGAGCATTGATTGAGATGGGGGAGTAAAATGAGTGCACCGTCAACCTCAGGTTTGTCATGCAGTTAAATTAGGGTTAGGAGCGATGTACATTAAATATGGACGCTTTACGTTACTATTTTTTATGTGACATAATTAGCAACCCTTGTACTTCCACTTATTTGCTTCAAGTCTTTGTTCGGATGGTTCAGTTTGCAGAGATTTGTTGACTACCAAAATTGAAAAAACAGCTGATTCTAACTTGGATTAGCAATAGAAGATGACGATTGAAAGTCATCCTGACTTCATTTTCAAGTCATTCAACAAATGAACGTTTGAAATTGAAATAATAAGTGTTTGTGTTGTTTTTCAGCCGATGAATCAGTGTACATGGTGTAAAGTGTTAAATGTTTTATGTCTTACGTATTGTCAAATAATTGTTATTAATTTTGAATGACTTGAAAATGGGGTCAAGATGACATCGAAATGTTGTCCTCTGACTCTAATCTTTGTTTCCAAAATTTATGCTTTTCAAAATATTGTCTTTTTCTATTCTAACATGAATTAAGGTCCATAATACCATTTATTACCAATTTTAGCCCGCTTTTCCCTTGTTCATCCTGATGAGTAATGTTACGTTGCATTATAATAATATTTTTTTTGCATACAGGTATATGCATACTTTCTGTATTTAGGTTTCACTGTCTTGCAGCATTCACCAAGGTACCTGAGAGAGTTGTCAAATATGAATATTCTTGCACCGACCCATCCAATGAATTATTTCATTTTATACCGCTGTATTTTTTTCAGTTTTGTTAAGAACTGAGAGCGCGGTCAGCAGAAAAACAGATAGTTCAGCAGAGAAGAGTGAGGAGCTTGCCGACGACAATGGTGATCATGTTGTTAAAGATAAGGCAGCGATATCATCCCCTGTGTCTCATTTATGGGCAACTGAAGATGGTGATACACCACTTTTAAGACCTGAGGATGCTGTAAATTGGGACAAATACAATGTAAATTATTATGTCACAATTTTAGGCTTCAATCCACAAACTAAATCACATAAACCAATAATCTTGGTTCATTTAATAGTGTAGCAGCTCTCGTAACGAATAATGGGATTGGCTCGATACCCAAACTTAAAACAAAGCAGTAATTAGCAGCTCTCGTAACCTGCTATTGTTTGGCATTGTAAACAGATTCTATCGTTTAAGTCTAAGTCATTGTTTCAAAAGTTTAGTCTTTTGCTTTTGGGTTAGGGTATCGTCACCCAATCACATTATACGTTACGAGAGCTGCTACATGGGTTCATTACATGTACATATTATTTTCTGGTCTTAGCTGCCGTCTTATCAAAGCTACAAGTAATCAAGAATCACAGATTGGCTACAGCTAATGTTGGTGAGAGGTGAGCAAAAATATCTTGGTCCCATGTCTACAAAATGCTTCCTCACAAACGTTTTCTTGCCTTAAACTTACTTGCAATGAATGCTAAGAGTTGCTGGAAAAGTTCGTAATGATTTGTCCTTTTGTACTCCTGTGTGTGACGTTAAGTCAAATGAAAATCAGAAATGGTTGATACTACTGTAGATTGAATGATTGCAACTTACAAAGTTATAATTCGTGACCCAATGTTTCAACAGTCCTGTCAAGTGTCTTTATTAGGGGTTACCTTAAGTTGTAACAACAAGAACACTAACGAAACGCTATCCTTAAAATTAATCAAAGTAAAATACTATACGACTTCTTTGATAATACATCACATTGGCAGGCTCTGAACTACTCAATTATAATTTATTGGAAAAATACCACATCCACTGCACAAATGGTCACCATAATAAACTATGCTTTCAAAGCTTTCTTGTGTAAGTGCAAGACAAATTACAAATATTCAAAGAAATCGCAGTTTCAAAAAAGTGTTTTCAAAATTTTGTCTTAGTTATAATGTTTCTATTTTCAATGTGCCAATGTAGGTCTAACGTAATTGTAATTTAAGTAGGAATTGGCATCATAAGCGAGATTATGGTATTAATGTAAGTTGAACTGTTTGTAAGTAATCTTAGTATTGTTTGTATTGGTAGTATTGTTTAAAACTAAAGTTTAAAAAGTAAAAGAAAAAAGAAAAATTTGTATAAACAAGGGCTCTTTTGTACAGGAGGTAGTGTGAACACCCACACTGCTTGAAGCTTAAATAGTGCTAACCAGCTTTGAATGTGATGACAACCTAGAGATTTAACCAATGATTGTCCCTCATTAATTAATCATGCTTGAGCAACAGGACCCACATACAAACACTTGCAGGAGTGTGAAGACGGTGGGTCACAAATTCTGACTATGCAAGTTGAATAAAATATTCAAATCATGATAGCATCAAACCAGTCTCATCGTCCATCCAACTGCAAGTGGAATCTAAACTTTGTTCATTTTTATCGTTTAACAACTGAGTTGCAAAGTAGAGGTCCAGTATTTGTAGCCAGCTCCTCTGGAGATGGAGACTGCTCCCATGACTGGCAAATCCTGGCAAGCCAGCCATGAGTCCCCACGTGGGAGGCGAGAGAAGCAGGCACCCATAACACTGATAGAATCAGTGAAAAAGGGTAGGGTAGGGTGAGACATCATGAACCCCAAAAAGACACAACGGGATCCGGGCACATGCTACATAATGCCACCGCTGACCAAAACAACTGCTCCACATTTTCTAACTCCCTCAAATTGCACTTAACTGCATTATGCAAGTTAAAAAAGTGTAGTATTTTTGTAAAATATCACAAAATACAATAAACATACCTGAATTTAAACATATTGCTATGTATATGTATGAAATAATGCTCTACATCATTATTGTACATCAAGTTAGTGCATTGGTAAATTTGATTTAGCCTTGACACACTTCTTGTGGACTCTCAGATCTGGTCAGCAGTCCTTTCTAGTGGCTTTTGATGTTTACCAGCCTGGAGTTAACTTCAAAAAGACCAACCCAGGCCCTCCTGACTTCTGTATAACTGTGTGCAGGTATGCAATTAGCTACCATTAACATTTCAGTTCTTTGAGAGTATTTTATTTTAACTATTATCACTTCATCGTGACTGGATGACATCGGTATTGAATGCAAAAAAACCTTTTTGGGCATACAGTGTATATATATTGCCTTGATCTCTTATCGTGTTAAAGTTTAAATTTCCAATTTTCAGTTCAAAAGGTTGCCAACTTTGGGCAACCGTCATTGGTTGGTTGAGCATCGTGCTGCCATGCGGGAGGTCGCGGGTTCGAGCCCTGGCAACATCAAAACTCAGGATCGTAAAATAATTAAGGAGAAAGTGCTGCGTTTGCAATTTTTAAACCGTAGGCCCGGTCTCACCGAGATGTTCCTTGTTCATACATGCAAGTTCCCTATGAGGCATTAAAGAACCCACACTATTCGAGGACAGTAGGGATGGAGCTCCCGGTGTTGTGGCTGTCCTTTGTGAGTGTTTGGGTGTGTGGGCATAGAAGGTCCACATCAGCGGAATAGCTGCTAAAACTTCAACCTGCTCAAACAAATGAATAACAAACAAACAATCAAGTAAACGAATGTCGTTATAAAATAGATGGATTAATCTTACCCCGTGTCGAATCCAATTGCTTAGTTATTATTAATGTCCTTTATTAATAGCTTGTGTAAATTGTTCCAGAAATGGTCAGAACTAACTTTTGATGACAGAGTTTGACCTAATACATAGCGGGCGAAAAGGTAAATCCAGTGAGGCATAAATAAACGCTCACATGGATATGCATCCACGGACGCTACAGCAGGAATCTCAAATATAAAGTCCCCTCTTCTGCCGCTTTCCTTGCATTTGTATTTGGTCTTTGAAAAGATTATCGATTGGAATTTATTATTCCTGTCATGCTTTGATGATAGTTGTTTACTAACCAGTGACAGTGTTCTTGTGTTCAGTGACTGGTTGATGTAGTATCCGGTCGCGGATAAAGTGATTCGCCCCCAGTCAAGTCGCTTCGCCCACATAGGGATTCTTATTCGCCTACAATCGTGAAGTAACCGTAAAAAAGTTATATGTTTAATAGCCTTTGCGGTTTGAAGTGGTTGCTTAGTCAATAAAATTACATCGCGTTTTCGCAAATACGGAAAACATAAACTGTTACGCCTTCTGATCAGCAAATGTTGAACCGTGTGTGACCGGCTTGAAGCGAAATATAAGATAACATTGACAAGACACTTGTGGATTTTTTTATTTATTCAAAGAACATATCCTTTTGGTAATCACTTTGTAGGCGAAACGACCATGAACCGTTGATGTAGATGACGCGTGGTGTACCCGACAGCACACTTGAATATATTTACAACCCTTTGATTGTTTACTGTTGACCCTCCTGGTTCTTTTTTTTAGATACTGCGATTGCCCCCCTTCTCTGGCATCATTGGCGCTCCTCAGCCAGAAGTGCTCTCCTGTTCCACTAAAGATCGCCCTGGTAGATGGAGGAAACATTTTGTTTTACAGCGTACTCGACGTGGATAGCCCGACATTTATCTCACGAGGTTAAATTTACCAGGAAGCATTCCTGGGGGACGGTTGCCGAAATTCCCGAAGCTTTTAGGGGGTATTTTGGCAACCTTGTTCCTAGGGTGTCTTCTTTCCTTCCCCTGGAGCGGAGAAGGGGAAGGAAGAAGAGAGACCCTGGGAACGAGGCCACGGACGGAAACCGGAAGTGAACGTTTTGTATGCTAGGATAGTAGTGTCCCCCGCATACAATAGAGAAAAGATACCTGGCAATATAAATGTGGTAATGTAAAGACAAGTAAAAAAGGAAAACCGCTCACTTCCTGTTGCAATTCGTGGCTAAAAAGGTCGCTTCCTTTAAGCTCCTTAATCTTTATTCGCGAACGGAGAACACCTCAAGTCATGAATCTGGTAGTAAACTTGGTAGTCGACTATGGACTTCTCTAAATGCGATTAGTCTACTAAACTGGTAGGCGACTTGTTGGCAGTTTGGAGAAAGTGAAATAGGAGTCAGCAAAGGCAACGCACATTATGTGCGCGGCTTTTTTAAACTGTTGGTTACGTTTTCTTGCCGAAGGGATAAGATCCTATTGCAGTCACTTTAGGCGCTCTTAAACCATTCTTTCGCAAGTTGTTGCACGAAACTGTTGTCTTCAAAGTTGTCACATTGCGGGTGAATGTGTTCAACTCTGTTTATAGTCGGAAGCGTTTCTTGCAACTTGTCTCAGCCTTAATGATCACGTGACGTCAAAGGAACATTTTTATCGCCTGACACGGCACGGCTTTGCGGCACAAGTTGAAGGCAAGATGTTACACCATGCAACGGTGACAAATTCGTTGCAAGAAGAGTTGCAAAAAGTTGTAACACCGACTTGTACTGAGCTTGACGCATCTCAACGACGTGAAATGAGTAAGTTTGATGTTGTGTGAAGGACGTGAGGACCAGAAGATAAAGACCCATACTGTCCATACCTATTTCATTCTTGGAGAACAGGCGAAATTACTAGAATATGGCAAGGTTGTGTTTTTGGAGGACGTTCTCATAGCAGTCGTTGTTCTGACTGTATTCAAGCTGTAGGCATTTCCCATTAAATGCAAGTCAAAGGGAATCTTTTATAAATCATGCTCTATGAGAAGGAAAAACATCGACTGTAATAAAAGAAATTCGTGGCTTGAGAATCTCGAACTTGTAAATGGTGTGGGGAGGGGTGGATTACCGTTTAGAATATGATTCAGTAATATGATTGTGCTACCTCTTAGACGATCAACAACACACTCTCTCCTTTTTCCGTGGGGGAATGGAGAGAGAAGTGTGTGGGTACGAGCGACCTGGGGACCGTTATCAAAAGTCCCGTTAACGTTCCCAAAAATCAATTAAGAAACTAGTATCTACCCAATTTTTTGAGCTGGTCTTTGAACAGATTTACAAGACCAGAAGAAACAACATAATTGTTGAATTTCAAGCCTCAAAAGTAACGTGCCAGAAAAATTTGTCTTAAACAGGGTCAGGGTATGAGGGGCCGCGCCGCACCTCCCCACCCAGGGATATACCCCCCCCCCCTCCGGGTACCCCCGGGTACGTGGACCGTCTAGCTCTAACAACTTGGTTACAAGTTGGTGTTACAGATTACGAACATATGCTAATTAGGCATCACTCTACACGTATTTTACACTAGTTCCACTGACTAATGTAAACACATGGGTATGACTACATGGTTTGTCAGGTTTCGTGGTTACGTGGTTTCTCGGGTTTTGTGGTTTCTCTGGTTCCGTTGGTTTCATGGTTTGACTGGTTTCTTGGGTTTCATGGTTTTGCGTGGGTTTCGGTGTTTCCATGGTGTAACAAGCTAGAACGGGCGATATGGACAAGAATCAACATGAGTACACACCAAGATGGCGGATCAACAAAAGTCAGCTGTGACGTCACCACGAGGTCGTGACAGTGTCACGTAATATTGTTACACATGATTCCATTGGTTTTGTGGGTTTCATGTTTTCTCTGGTTTCATTGGTTTCATGATTTCACTAGTTTCGTGGGTGTCATGGTTTCACTTGCATCGGACGTCACGGGGGCCGTATTGGTGGAAAGAACAATAGCGAAAAAGTCTTTTGGGAATTTGATTCTATTATTTATGCAAAACTTAGGCTACATTTTGCTATTGTTTTGGCACCAACATTTCTTATCACGTGAGTGCAATTAAAGAATAGCGTGGAGTGTCATCACTGTGTTCATCATTATGCCGAAGGAAGCATCACTGAGCTCTCAATTATATCGACCACCTTCTGAAGTCGTGTAACAATAGGGTTTTATTTTTGTTTTGGTGGACAAAATTTTGTCACAATGAAACGGCATCGGTAATTCGTATTTGAAGTGCACATTGGGGATGCTCAATAAGCTCTGCAGAAGTGAAATGCACAGAGTCCTTCTCATTTTGCTTAAGAGGGTCCTTTACCCTTTTTTTCACACCTGCAGTTCTTTCTGTCGTTTCGTCGTGCCAATAGAAGAGCCTTTAGATCTAGCGTCATCAAATGTAGGGAAGGGGAACCTAAGGTTACATCAGTTGAAGAACATCAGCCTGTCATAATGGCGATGGACGATCCAGTCAGTAAGAGTGACAATGAATCCTCGCAGTCTGTCGTGGCAATTTGGTGCATCAGCACGAACACTTCTTCCAAGAGGAGGCGTAAAGTAGATAGTTAGCGTAGTCCTTGACTGTAAACTACGAACCCCCCCCCCCCCCTCCCCCCAATTTCAAGCAAAAAATACAAATTTAGAAATAACAAATTAAAAAAATTAAGAAACACAAAAAAAGAAAACTAACAGAAGGAAAAACAAAAAAATGAGCGAAGCATTGAGACAAACAGATTTAAGGCTGGGATATACGTATTAAGTTATATATGTATCAAGTAGCAAATACCAAGTAAAACATCTGTCATTTTATGGTTGATCCTTCAAGATTTCAAAATTTTCTGGCGGAAAATTCCCTCAGAACCCTTTACAAGTTAGCGTCTCCAGCGCTTGTTTGTTAGCTGGGGAAGCGTAGGAGAAACCAACTGCTCGCAGGATCCCACGAAACCACTGAAACCATGAAACCCTTGAAAAACCATGGGTGGCACAGATTTTATTCGTCTTTCGCGAGAAGCGGTTAAATGGCGAACGGAGAGGCGAAAAATAAAAACCTCTGGTCACGGCAGTTAAGAATCTCACTTCCATGCAATTTCGAAATAAGATATCTTGCCAAACCGGTTTACTACAGTGATGTCAATGCTGTAAGCATGCTACAGAGAATCTTTCATTCTGTATTTTCACTTTGTAACTGCTCGTACCAATTTATTTTTTTGGGATACTTCGCCCAAATTGTAAGAAGTGAACGAGATAGAATAACCGCGAAAGAATTATGATAAAGCAAAGTGATATTTTAAGGCGACGTTTTCGTTGAAGTCGCCATCGTCTTTGCTTAAACTCCCTGTTTTCCCTCACCACGACGGCTTCGTGGTTCGGTATCGCTGCTTCGCCGCTCATGGAGATCACGCCAAAGAAAAAAAAAGACCCTGTGATACCCAGGGTATAATTCCCCGCGAGTATTGCTGTTAGAATAACGAACGAAATGAGTTAAGTTAAAGATTGGGCTTTTGACCTTAAACCCTTTCTCCCCCATGATCTAAAAGTTCATTCCTCTACCTACTTCCATAAATTTCTTCTTTGTCTGGTAGTGAGAATTTGGTGCTATATCAGGATCATATCATGATATTAAAAATAATGGGCTCCTGATAATCTTCATTCTCAATACTTGTCTTCCTGACATTATATTGAAATTTAGAAGTGTTTTTACATTCTAATCAATCCTGGGAGTCAAAGGGACGAAACGGATTTTTCTTAAGATTGATGGTTGTGAAAAAGATGCCTCCCTGTTACCCAGACGTGTTTTTGCGGCTCTCCTTGTTGAAAATAGCAAAACAATTTACGAAGGCGTGCTCGTGCACTGGTGGCTCAGTTGGTTGGACATTGGGCTGTCACGCGGGAGGTCGCGGGTTCGAACCCCGGCCGGATCAACACTCAGGATCTTAGAATAACTGAGGAGAATATGCTGCCTTTGAAAGTCTTCTCGAATAAGGACTGTAAACTGTAGGCCCAGTCTCACAAATATCTTCTATGTTTATAAGTTCCCTGTGGGGCGTTAAAGAACCCACACACTCTTCGAGAAGAGGTGGGGATAAAGTCCCCGGTGTTGTGGCTGTCCTGTTCCCTCCAGCAGGAGTGGCCGGTTTCATTGGCAGTGATGTCTCTAAAAGGGTTTGTGGTGTATGAGGCCACCTAAGCAGAAACAGCCATCAGTCAAAAAGAGACTTTGCCGAGTGCTGGAACATGTAGTAGATGTAGTATACATATATGGAAAATAACTGTTTACAAATTTTGAACGATAAAAATTGTAGCTACAATAACTTCATTGGATTGCTTGGCTTCGCTGGATAACTGCGATCGTGGATAAAATCATTTAAGCGGGTTGCTTCGCCTCATAAGTTGCGGTACTTTTAATTTTAAGTTTTTTTTGGAATGGGTTAGTGTCTTTTGATGTTAGATTAAGGGATATTGAGAAAGGGTTGTTGGTTTCACTTTTCCTGGTGGTTCCCAAGCGACATCGGTAATCGACTCTTATGAGAAATTAGTTCCTAGGGTGGTTTGCTCTTTAGTATAGTTGCGATCAGAGTGTGTCTTCTCCTAAAGTCATGAATGTGGTTTGGAACAGGTGTCGAGAAAGGTGTTCGGTGTACTAGGCCAACTAAGTTTTCCATTAGGAATGTTTTAACGACTTTTTGGTATCACTATGGTTATTTTTCTCTCACTCAGTTGTGCTTTCCTCTAACTTATTTTCAGTTCACCTCTGGGGCTTTTTGTCCTGTTCTCGCGGTTCCAGATTGCATTCATGACAACAGCGGTCTCTTTTAGGTTTTCGATAAAGTGTTTTTAATCTATATGCTAATCCTATAAGTAATTAAAGATAACACCCGTGTTGCAGTAATTGTCCTGTTCTGCCTGGAACACGTATTCCAGATAAATTTATGGAAAAGGCGGCGCTTACCCTTGTCCTTTCTTTCTTTTGTCTATTGTTTAACTCTGTTATGTAATAATCGTAAATCGCCATTTTCTCCGTAAATTTGCTGTTTAACTTAATTCTAGAAATTGTAACTAGTTTCTTGTAATTTTTGTAACTTGTCGTACTCCGTTCGTGCTAGTCTCATGTTGGCAAAGCTGTAAGATCTCGTCAAGACAAACGACTTTCTTTGTAATAAAAAAAGTATGTTGTGTTAATGTGCTGACGCGCAGGCGTAGTGCGTCTTGCGCGCGTCATTTTGACGTGTGATTGGCACTTGATTGTTCAGTCGAATCAGAAACATATAAAAAGAGCTGTATTTCTAACAAATAAGAGAGTTGAGCACGGGACTAGTCGAAGATCGACCCGAGAAGACCAATAAAGATAAGAGACAACCAGAGTGTTGAGGAGTCTTTACTTCCCCCGAAAGATTTTCCTTCAACACAAACATTGCTTTTGTTTGAACTCTTGCTCCTAGGCCATCGTAGCTTGATAAACAGCGGTGATAAATGGAAAAACTGACTTTCACTGCAAAATTAAAGAGACTTTGTTCATTCAAGAGCTAAAGCCTTCCCTTAATGTCAATATTAGTAGTGAGAAGTTGTTTTTTTAGCTATTACTCCTCATTATGTCTAGACACGTACTGCTGCAGATCATTTTTCTCAGTGTAGGTTCCAGACCTCTTATGTTGAATCCGCGTGACGCGACCTTGAGCATGAACACTTCTGCCAGCTCTGCACTGGTATAATCTTGGAAGTGAAAAATCGATCTTATTCGGCGCTTAAAACCCGGATTCAACTTAATGAAATCCTCCATTTGCGCTGGATACCCTGCAAATATCATCACTGGATTTCCCCCCAACAGCGCTTCCATAAGAGTATCAGGCGCTTCCTTCCCATAATCTTTGTCCGAGTCAACCTTCAGTCGATATGCCTCGTCGACAGATAACACTCCGTCTTTAGCTCTCTCTATACAGGCCTTTGTCTGCACGCCAATTTTTACCAAAATATCTACCCACGAAGTCTGGGCGTTGTACCTCGATCAGCTTTGACTTCTTCGCGATACCAACGTCCTTAAGGATACCTTTAAAGCACAGTGAAGTAAATTGAAGAGTTCAAGAGGAATTCGATATCACTTTGAATCACTGGTGCTCTTTTTCAACAATTTATGAGCTTGTATAGTGAATGCTCCATGACGTAATGATCAAAGGCGCTTTACATGTGCAGATCATGCAACATATGTTACAGTAAGAAAGACCAGGCCACACCACGGGGAATCATGCTCCCTACTCTTTAATTGCGAATATTGTTTGGGTTTCTTACCGTCACACTGATGATTAGTAGGGAGTTTAAGCTCTTCGACGGCGACGGCGACGGCGACGGCGACGGCGACGGCGACGGCGACGGCGACGGCGTTCGACGAAAACTTAACCTCAAAATATAGCATTGCTCTATCATAAGTCTTTTTTGCGATTATCGTTCAGTCTCGTTCACACGTCCTACAATATGGGCGAAGTATCCTAAAGGTAAATTAGTAAGAGCGGTTTCTGAGGGAAAATAGAGAATGAAAGATTCTTTGTTGCATTCCCACGTTAACGTCAAAACCTCAAGTTGGGTGCTTTCACGTCGTCGTTATGCAAAGGACCCCAAACCTACTTGCTAAAATCCGTGTCCGTGGGTCACGTGCAGCACGATTATTTATGCTGTTTTAACCGATGATATTGTTTTGTGGCGTTGTCATCGTCGTGGCAATCGTGGTTTCTTAAACTCCCCAATAAAAAGTGATGTGAGACGGATTCTACGGTTTTTTCGTCTTTAGCCGAGAGGACTAGGAACTCAGATCCTTTATGGATGTTGTTAGAAAGGAAGCACTTTCTTGTCAATTATTTACATGTAAAGAGCCCGAGTGTTGTTCAGGACGGGGTTTGAAACCGTGACCTCCCACGGGGTAGTCCGGTGCTAAACCAATTTCATGACCCATCTTTCAGTTTAGTCTCGGTAATTTACTCAGTGTACCGGCATATTTTGTCTTCAGCTGTCCTCTCTGAGTAGTGAGCCCTAGCAACAGCACAAACACCCTATATTTTGCTGATCAAACGGTAGTGTACTGCTTCGCTCTACACTTGGAGAATCGACATCCATTGTCTGTTGTCCTCTAGACCTCTATATCAACCTACTATTCTAATTTTGTGCATTTATTATGCCATGCATTTACAAACCTGCCATTAATCTTGAAATCGTTGTTTTTCCAGTTCCAGGGTTGCCCATTATTACCATGTGGTAGATAGGAGGGACTACTTTTCCCGGCTTCGAACCGGTAGCCTCCAATCGTTTGCGATCTAAATGCACACTTTTGGTCCATTTGAGGATCTGCTCCTTCATATTCTTCATGCCAACTACTTCCCTCAACTTCGCAGATACTTTTTCTGCCAAGTTGTGTCTCCATTGGCGACAGTCCGGATATCCATATTAATCTTTTGCTGTAATCTTCTTTGACGATTTCCAGCAGTCCAGACATCGACGGGCGCCAGACTTTGACCAAAAGAGGACCGCAATGCCTCGTGTCGACGACTATTGTGTCAGTCAAAACAAAACAACAGCATTGAAATGGAGTCTTCATATCTATGAGAGCTAATGGAAAGTTGAGATAAGTCGTGCCAATTACTTTGGACAGGGACCGTAGTGACCTAGAAACCAGCTAACCAACTAAGCGATGTTCTCTGTTTAGCAAATGGAGAGGTACGTTTCGGTTCCAAAGTAAAGCGAACCGACTGCCTCTCAGTCTTGACGGTTATTTAAATCAATGGAACAAGGTTTCAGTTGTTTATTTCGGGGATCCTGAAACGAAATATCGTCCCAGAATATGTATTTAAAAGGGAGTTCTGTTGTTATAAGCGTTTGCACGAATGTCAACAACGACTAATACTTACGTGTTGTAGTCAAAAAGACAAATTTTAAGGCCCAATTCAACCGGATAGTCTCGGTTTTGATCAAGTTTAGCAGCCAGCATCTGCTTTAAAGGCTGGATGACCCTTTCAAATCGACCATCTGTCCAAGGACTGCACGGTTTGGCCAATTTCACCTCCGCTTGAAAATTTTCCATAAGACTCCTGGAGTAAAAGAAGAAGATGCATACATCGTCCATCGTAGTTCTTAGTTAAAAAGTTCAGATGCTTAGCACCCGAGTCTTCGCACTTTTGTAATAGAGGTAATTTTACATAGTTGATCCCGGTTGAAATGGTCTGTTTTCAAACACTACATTTTTTTTATGTAGCGCTCTATCTCTAAAGTGCGACCTCCCAGATTTGAATGGTTGCTACATAGGATGAGCATGGCTGGAAAGACCGTGCTAACAACTTGTTTCAATCAGTGCCGTTGCTTAACAGTACATCGAGAGAAATTTAACAGAAACCATAAAAGCTCTTTCTTCGATCTTGGGTGGGACGTACTGGATAAACCTTTTTTTTATTTTATTAACTCAGCGATTTATTTAATGTTTCGATGCCCTGACTTTGTGATACCCGAAGCAAGTATCACATACCTCAGCATACTTTTTCTTTTATAGGTGCGACAGGCGGAACCTCAGTCTCCATAATATAGGCTTATTAAGGACGGTGCCTACTATTGTTATTGCGCGTACGTTCTGCGCACCTCCAGATACTCGGATTTCCTATCGGTAGTGTTTACTAATGCAGGGATATTTTTGCGCGGTTTAAAACTATTCGGAGAAAGCAGAACTCAGCAAGTGCTCTTGCTATCCAAAAAGAAAATTGGGGGTAGCCATGCATTTTTCAGAGATTATTAAGCTTTAATTTGGAAAGGAACGCCATACACTGCTTTGTATTTTAAAGCTTTTTACTAATATTGTTGATTAATTATCTTTGAAAAATGCGTGGTTACCCCCAATTTTCTTTTCGGATTTTAATAAGACTTGTTGAGATCTGCTTTTCCCGCATATCCAGACAACCGCGCAACAATACCTTTGAATTAGTAGGCACCGTCCTTAACATTGATAAAAAGAGGGAATTTTAGACTAAAGATCAAGTTTATAGAGTTTCACATGACGTCACGGCGGCCATATTGGTGGTCCAAAGCAAAGGGTTGCAGCCATGATGGTGTACCAAACTAATCCTCTGGGATTTGAACTCTATTTGTATGCAAATACTTACTATGGCTGCTGGTCACGTGCGTGAAAACGCTCCATTGTCGAGGCAATGCTATGGGTTCTCGTATCTAATTCACAGTTGAGAATTTGGAATAAACGCTGACCTTATGACATGTCCAACAAACTGCCTTCCATTGTCAGACTGGATAGAGTTTGGCACCAGTGCTAAACCTAGGCAGAGGTCATACAACTGGAGAGCTATCTCATCTGCTGTTGAGTCTGGTAGAATCCTCGCCCATGAAAATCTATAGGAAAGGCGGAAAGTGACTCTTCAGTAATACGGAGTCTTTTTTCCCAAAAAATAATAAGAAGAATAGCATTCTAGCAATAAAATCAACATCTCTGAGACCGTGAAAACCAATATACCTGGAATTCCATCACGACTGTCGACGTACTCTTTTAGGTCGATTCACAATCTCTCAAAGACACCGTACACACATATGGGTGTGTTATGGGATTTTTTGACTAAAATGGTCTGTTAGGCAAAAGCAGACAAACAAACCGTACAAATAAAAACAAAACGCGCAAATTCTGAACGGTTCTATGCCGTTACTTTTACTTTCAATGCGCCACCATTCTAAAAGAAAAAGAAAAGGAAAAACAGACATGGCCATGACTGAGAAAGACGTATTGTAAATCTCCCAGATATTGAAACTTAAGCATAAAATAAAATAATTCTTGGCTCACGAAAAAGGAGTGATCAAAATTAAACAAAAGTTCGCCTCTTTGAATAAAGTTACATTCAAAGCGCAATCACGAGATAATCGAGACAAGGGAGAAATCAAGCCATGAAATGGGCCATGCTCTCGAAGTTGGCAAGTCATATTGAAGTTTTTGCCAGTGTTAAATAACATTTTATAAACCCGACATGGTCCTTTTTGTCATGGTGGTCTCGTAGAAGGCTCCCGTACTCGCCATCACAGATATCACGTTTCTTTACAAACAAGATCTTTTCGTGAGCAGCAGTTTGCTCTCCCTTTTCCAACTTGGACAAGAACTTCTTTCTATTGGGATCAAGGACTTCATATCGGGATGCTTTTCTGATGAAATTTTTTCGATTCTTTTCTAACTGAAAATCCAAGCCTTCTCCTTGATTGCAACTGCTCTCGACACGAACGTAATTCTCCATAACAGCAGCACCCCAGTCGATTCTTCGTCCGGCATTTCGATCAACTAGGTAAGGTAGAAAAGCGCCATATCAGCTTCTGGAGACCACTTGTAGATAAACAAAAACAATAAAAACACACACAAACGTGGACACAAATAACTTAGGTATACTACGACCTTGCTCGAAAACAAAAAAGAACACACTCGAAGAATAAAATAAATAAAACTTACTGTTCTGTTTTCTTCCGTCACTGCAAAGCTCATGAATCACTATTAATGTACCAGTTGGGTTTTTGAATACTAAGAACACAACCTCCGAAGAAACAAAGTGACAAAGGCCTAACGTTTATGCATTTTTTAGTTCTGTTTTGCGCAACATCCTGAGTCTTCTGAGTATTGCGAGATGTATTGCGAGACCTGACGTAGATTTTTCAACAAGTACCATGATTGTGATCAGGAAAGAAACGTAATTACTCGAGAGCACCCGTCCGGGATGTCAAAAGGAGGTGCCCTGGGCAGCAAACGCACTTTGAGTGTCCTAAAGCCAAGAACCTCCATTTTTGAAACAAACCGGATTATCAGCAGTAAATTGAAAAATATAAGGATTTTTCAGAAATTTAAAGTCACACGAAGACGATGCATACACTAGCTGTTGCATCCCCAATGGTTTTACGCAATCGTGTTCTCAAGGTAGATGTTGACAAATTGGCTCTGAAATGAACGTACCCCTTGTTATCATTCGCTTATTTTATACCAGTGCATAAACTGTACCCACTAAACAGTTTGTTGACGTAGAGAAAGCCACGTAACTTAAGGAGGTCCAAACTTTTGTTCATGGCCTAGAAAAAGTGTATCTATGATTGAAATGGGGAACAGGCAACCTCACTGAATATTGCTGTTAGGGACATCAGGTCATGCTAGGATCTGCGCAGAGATTGCAAGAAGTGCACAAGTTGACCCGATCAGTTCTTATGAAGCTATGTCGACACCCCTCAAGGCACTTAAGATTTTACGTAATTTCGTGAAATTGACTGGAAATTCAAGGTTTGGAATTTTTAATAAGAGCACTGCATTAGAGATTTACTTCACCTATTGAAGAAAAGACAGATTGGGAATGTCTGCTAATTTTAAATGCCGATTTTCGAATGCTATCGGCATGCTCGAGTACCGGTCGTGAATTTCCTCTGATAAGCAGACCCTCGCACAGGTTAACAATCTTTCAACAAAGCCTACGCTGTCGATGGATGGGGCGAATAGAAAAGGACTCTTGCCATCTATATTTATGGTTCATTTGATTGATCTCGAAGAGAAACGTAACACTGGTAAAAATCATGTAATTAGAGCGAAGGTTCCACAGCGATGATTGTGGCAATCTTGTTTTTAAGAAATAATTAAACAATCGTACATTATTCATACACTCTATTCCTATAACGTAAAAGGAAATTTCAATTCCGCAATCTTAAACTGAAAGAAACTGGGTTTTAAGAGAAAGTTTATCTCATTGTTCAACCCTGAAGGAATACCAGGGTAAACATAATTCACTGATTCGCGAAAGACCGAGAAAACAAAATGCTATTGACGAATAAGAGTATTGAAACTGACAAAAGCTAGAAAAAAAAAAAGATCAGGCCACTGGTGTAACTAATTAAAAAGTTATAAACTTTGGAACTAAATCAGTTGTAAACTCCCTGCACCTTTCGATACGAAGGGATGTTGATGTAAGAAAAAAAAAACGGTGTTCGTATTATGATATATTATGCCGCACTTATGAAAGGCCAGTGAAAGTGATTTCTATCGTCAAAGAATACTTATACGGCTAGTACAAGTCAACAAAATATTCGGGACACTGGCATAAATGGTTGAAATTAAAGTTACAGCGCTCGGATCGTTTTTTACAAAACTGAATTGTAAATTTCCTGCACCTTTATAAGGCGTGACATGTAAGCAGACAGTTTTTCGAATTTCGGCACTTATGAAAGGTTTGAGAAAGTGATTTCTATCATAAAATAATGCTCATATGGCTAGCACAAGCCAACAAAAAATTCAGGACACTGGCATAAGTCCTTGGAAAGTTATAGCGGTCGGACCGTTTTTTTTTACAAAACTGAAATTGTCGGTTTTCACTGTCACACCATCATCAAAACCATTCAACAAATAAATTCAAGAATCAAAGAGATAAAAGAAGATGAATATTCAAACAGTCTCACAAAGGTTCAGGTCTGTGCGATGTTTCGTGCGGGAGAAATTCGAAGAAATGTTTTACTCAAATTTATAAGGCTTTGTATGGAGACGCCATGTTTGTGCGGCGGGTCTAATTTGCAGGTCATTGTTTCACCAATATAGAAAGTATCCTAAACATATGTTTAGGATACTTTCTGTATTAGTGAAACAATGACCTGCAATCCGCGACCTGCGACCTGCGACCTGCAAATTAGACCCGCCGATGTTTGTGTCCCTCTCAGGGGTACAAATATGGCGGCCGGAAGCTGACAAAAACATATGTCATCAAGTTTTGCTGTAAAAAGCCAGTAGTCGTCTTCTGAAGGCTCGTAAACATATATGTGAGTACTTATTCTCACACAAGGACTGTTCAGATTGCAAAATCTCAGCGGATAAGTCACTTTTTTAACCTACGTGATAGCATTCTCGACCGCAATTTTAATATCGTGTCACGCAAAAGCTTAGAAATTCAACCTTGCTTTATCACAAGACGAAAAACCCTATCAAACTGAAAATTTGTGAAACGACAAGTCTTCAGTTGTTCTAATAACTAACTGAACTAAAATCTCAAAAGGATTGATAATTCCTTATTTTTTAGTTTTGATGACGTCACGTGAAAACCAAGATGTAAATTCCCTACACTTTTACAAGGCGTGACATGTAAGAAAACGGTTTTTTGGATTCACCTTTTAACTTCTTGACACAAACATAACGCTGCATCTCTCCTAATGTACAGTCAGCCAAATAGACGGTCCCAAATGTCCGGGAAATATGTCACGTTCCTAAATGTCCGAGAATACTTACTCGCTGTAAGCGAGTGCTTCTCGTATTTCTCGATTATTCGTAAAAATTTCCAAATGCTAATATTACTCAAAATCAAACAATCTTTTAGAGAATGTGAAGCGGTAACATAAAATGAAAATAATATAAAGCAAAAGAATTAAGATTAAAAAGGGACAGACAGGAATAAAGAAATAAACAGTCAAACAATGCTATCATTTTTACAAAAAATGATAGACCACCTTTTACAAATCCGTGTTTTACAAATCCGTGTTTTACAAATCCACGTTTTACAAATCCGTCTTTTACAAATCCAGTCCTTGTTTTACAAATCCAATCCAATCCAGTCCTTATTTTACAATATGCCGTAAGAAAACGGTTTTTTGCATTATGCGGCACTTATGAAAGGCTTGGGAAAGTGATTTCTATCATAAAATAATATTTATATGGGTAACACAAGACACCAAAATATTGAGGACATTGGCATAAATGATTGAAAAGTTATAGCGGTCGGACCGTTTTTTTACAAAACTCAACTGTAAATTCCCATTTCCTGTACCTTTTCAAGGCGTGACATTTAAGAAAACGGTTTTTTGCGTTATACGGCAGTTATGAAAGGCTACGGATAGGGATTTCTCCCAAGAAATAATACTTATACGGCTAGCAGAAGCCAACAAAATATTGAGGACACTGGCATAAATCTTTGGAAAGTTATAGCGCTTGGACTGTGTGTTTACAAAACTGAATTATCAGTTAATTGCACGCGGTCACGAACTGTGACCTCAAACAAATATTGTCTCGAATTTATTCGCTAAAATTAAACTGATTGTGATCTCGTCGTCAATAAAGATTATGTGTATGGCGAACATAGGCAACATAAAATCACATCACCACGGTATTTCAGTAGGAAGAGCTCTAAGCTTTCTCCATCGGTTTCAGAAATATAAATTATGAATGTACTGCTCGGCACTCTTAGGCAATGGTTTATACTCCTTGATGCCATGTATTAACAGTAACCGTTGTAAAAGCCGGTTTGCTTAATTATTTACGGCTGCTGTACTTGTCAAAGCTGTTTTTTCTACACACAGATATTTATGTTCAAAAGCAGCTTTTTTACAAATATATAATTGTAAAAGTGCAGCATTTTTACATAAGAAAGCAGCTTTTTTACGATTATATAATTGTAAAAGTGCAGCATTTTTACATAAGAAAGCAGCTTCCTTACAATTATATATTTGTAAAAAAGCAGCTTTTTTACACGGACCGTGTATATAGTTTTCAAAAATTGTAACGGTCACTTTTGAAAATGTATGTTGACTAGCATACGAAACGTCAAGTTCTAGATAAAAAATGCGTTGAAATACAATGTTTATCACCGCTGTTTGTGTTATTTGTTATTCAAATTTGCCAACCACGGGAATAAAAGACCTTTTGTTTCGGCGGGTCTAAAACACAGGTCACATTCCACAGGTCACTCGTTGCAGGTCATTGTTTTACCTTCTTGAAAGTAACCCAAAACCCTCAATTTGGCTAACCTTAGGCCTAAAAACCAACCTTAGGCCTAGGGTTAGCCAAATTGAGGGTTTTGGTTACTTTCCAAAACATAAAACAATGACCTGCAACGAGTGACCTGTGGTTTAGACCCGCCGCTTTTGTTTTGACAGTCAAGGGGGCTCTGGTTGGCACATCAATGACAACGGGTGACGTCTGGGAATAAGTTGCTGCTGAGTTTGCGCCGGTGCTCATGCTCGATGCTTCCCTTGCGCCAGTTGTGTGAAAACCAGCTCTACAAGTAGTTGAGGTGTACATTGCCATTGATTGATTTTGGAGGTACGTTGTTTAAAAAGCATTATAGTTGTTTAGTGATCTTTAGTGATTGCAGAATACACGGCCCTCTAATCGTGCTGTAAAATGAACTGCCACCGCGGTCCGTAGTCCCGTAGTCGATGAATGAAAATTCTTGAAGGGCAAGACGATCTCGTGAGAAGTGTAGCCAAAAATGAAAGCCAAAATTTTACGAGGGTCCTTTGGCCTAATCTCTGAGACGAGCGCCTAGGCTAAATCAATAAACGAGTGCTTTCTTTTTCACACGATCTCGTGCTCGTGAAAAGTGTAGTTGACCAAACCGCAAAATGAAAGTTAAAATTCGTACGAGTGCTTAGGCCTAATCACTGAAACGAGCATTTAGGCTTAATCAGTAAACGAGTGCTTTCTTCTTCACACGATCTCGTGGAAAGAGTAGTTGACCGAGCCGCAAAATGAAAGCTAAAATTTTACGAGAGTGCTTAATCCTGATCACTGAAACGAGCGCTTAATTAGGCTTAATCGATATCAGTAAACGAGTGCTTTTTTCTTCAAATGATCTCGTGAAAAGTGTAGTTAATCGAACCGCAGAATGAAAGCTAAGGAGCAATTGCAGAATATCTGGTTTAGGAACAGAGGTGCCTATATGAATATCATTTTCTGTACCATATTTGCCACTGCGAACTACGGGACTGCGGTGGTAGTTTTTTTAAGTAAGACATTTAGTGGTACCAAAATTTTGGCTTCATCAAGTAAGAGGTTTGCTTCAAAACTGTTGAAGGAAACATAGATGACGACGAGGTCGATGATAACGGGTAATGCGGGCAGAGTATTTCGAATCGGGGAGCAACTACAGAATACAGGGCCACTTTTGAAGGTATGTCACTCAAGCGGTTCGACGGCTCGTCAGTCACGCTCAGTGATGAAAGAACATGAAAGGGATATATTACAGAATGGCTCGGTCGCTCGCCGGCTCGGCAGTGGCCTTAGTGCTTGAAGAACGTGGTAAATATATAAGAGAGTGGCTCGGCGGCTCGGCAGTCGTTTTAGTGCCTTGAGTACGTGGCTCGACGGCTCGGCGGCTCGTCAGTAAAATTGGATGTTAAGGGATTAGTATAACATGAATCTTTGAATGGCTCGACGGTTCGTAAAAAGTGTACTTAACGAAACCGTAAAATGAAGGCTAAGAGTGCTTCGACCCAATCACTGACACAAGCGCTTAGGCTTAATCAGTAAACGAGTGCTATATTCTTCAAACGATGTCGTAAAAAGTGTAGTTAACCGAACCGTAAAATGAGAGCTAAGAGGGCTTAGGCCGTAAGTGACTAGACATAGAGCCGCATACACTCATTCTAATTGACTGGCGAGCCGTTGAGCCGCACACACTCATTCTTCTTTACTAGCGAGCCGCCGAGCCGTTCTATCTAACATGCAACCGTAAGTGGCCCTGTATTCTGTAGTTTCTCTCGAATCAGGATATTAATTAAAATGAAGTTTGAATTTTTCAGGCAAATAGTGTCACATAAGGGGCAAACACAAGGAGAGCATAATTTCAAATTTGCACAAAAGACGCTTCACAAAAGTTTAATGCGCCTGTGTATGTTTGCATATTATGTCGTCCATGTAACCGGAAAAACCGAACTGCGAAGTGCTTGCACCTGAGCAGAGCGGATCAGTAATTTTTATTTTTTCAGTCTTTCTGCATGCGTTACATTCCGCATAACTATTTGGCTGTCATACATACAGTTTAGTAATAAATTACAATCCGATATTGAATTAGCTTGTCATGTTGAAAGAGTTGAGCTCGAGTAAGGGAGGGGTTTTCTCAAAGGATTAATACTATGTTGAAAGGTAATGATAGGATTACCCTGGGTGCCTGAGGTCACTAAGCTTTTACTTTTTTTTCGCAAGGAGCGGTTAAAAGGCGAACGGAGAGGTGAAAAATAATTTTCCCTTACCACGACGGCTTCGTGGTTCGGCATCGCGGCTTTACCTGTCATAGAGACGGTCTATTCAATTCAGTTACAGTTTACTGAATGAATAGATTTAGCACCAACTTATTTTACGAGGTCGCGCTGAACATGAAATAATGCACTGTACATAACCAAAACTGCAACAAGGCACATTTTATATCAGATATCCAACTTATGTCCAGGATTTCAAGAAATGAGATGCACGCTCCCGTTGATAAACTTCCCGAAGTGCCCTGTTATATATAAAAGTCAACAACTAATTCAACAATAAGATTAGGGTTGGCGTTAGGGCTATTGTTATGTTAGGGTCAAGGTTAGGACTAGTTAGGGTTAAAGAAAACGCGAGGCCAGGAGCGAATCTTTTCTTTTCTTAACTTGTAGTATGGCGTATTTAATGAAAGGAAATATTCCAGTATTTGGGAAGTTACTTTCATTTTGACGTCCTCATAAAGGGGGAAAGGTCCGCATTCACCACCCAATGTAGGTCAACCATTTTGATTACAATATTGGAGGCTTGTGAACAATTAATAAAGCGTGACACAAGTACGCACACTACAGGCTCGCAATGTGTGTTGTCGGTGCTTCAAAGGTACAGGACTCCTAGATGAGTAACATTTCATGGTATTCCCCCAAAAGGTGAAGTTCTTCTCAGGGAATGAGTATTCTGTATAATTAGAAAAAAAAAAAGAAACCAGCCAATCCGAAGCATGTGATGCCCGTTGCGAGCATCAAGAACACAGCTTTCAAGATCAAGCTTAGTCTGCGTTCGCACGCTAGATCAAATTTTGGTCGTGCAAAAAGTACTTCATTAAAAAAAAAATTGTGCCGACTTAAACTTCTGGTAGCGTTCAGAATGAGGGATTCCGGTTCAAAAATTAAGATGCGCGTTTATTTATAGGACGCTTTCAACTAACCTCTAGAGACACCAACGAACAAAAGAAGCTCATACATGAGAGATCTTTTGTTAGTCCAACAACGTGGCGGCAATGACGTCACTCAAACTCCTCTTATAGCAGCTATGCATAAAAGCACGAGCAGGGAAACCGTTTGTTTGCATGAATTTTTCAGTTTTTCATTTTCTCTGGCGCTGATGTCAGCAGCCGCGCGGACTTCATTCCGCCGGACCTGCGATGGCAGTCCCCAGCAATTCTATTTGCAAGAGGACAGGAGTACCCAACGAGAAAAATTTCTTAAGTGATTGGATATCGCTTCCAGTAATATTTTAACAGTCACTAATTGTTTTTTGGGTTATTATTAACTTCTGTGGCAAAATTATATCCGCTCCCCAAAGCCTGCTAGAGCTAGATTTTAAAATACAATTTCAAGCCAGGATCTTTACTTTAAGAGCTTTTCCCAGCCAGGATATTTACCAAAAAGGCCTTTCCCCAGCCAGGAATGTCTCTTTCTCCCCATTTTTGCCAGCAAAAAAAAAATAAAAATTAGTGACAATTTTATACACGCGCTCGACTTTGCACTAGCTTGCGGTGCACCTTAGTTATCACATCTTTGAACTTTCCTGACTAGGTGTCATTTTACTGCTCCAGCCAAAATTAACCAGAGCACAATTTCAAAAGCCGCAGGAAGCCAGAAGGGAAGTGAATTTTTTTTTACAGTCAGCATCGGTATTCAAAGGGTCAACCACAGCAAGAAAAACGTTTCGGCAAAGTTCCCAACTAGAGTTTCTCATCCATTATTTAGAAACCAGCCAGCAAATTCTTAGCCTGAGGAGCGGATCCGTTGGGTACTCCTGAACGGACTGTTTCAAAGCAAAAGAGTTTGTCAGAGTTTTTCTCTGTCCTTGTGTGAGCTCAACTCCATTAGTAGGGCTAACGCTCACATGGAGCGATCGATGAACGGATCTTGATTTCGGACCGTGAAAAATCAACATTGTAATGGGAGGGGGGGGGGAAGCGGGAATTATCCCAACAGTTTTTAACAGGATTGTCTGAGAACAGAATTTCTTGATAATTGGTTTCAAGGCCGGCTAGGATCAGTCTAGGTTCATTGAATCTCAAGAGAATTGCCTCAGATAGTAAAACAACCCAAACCCTAACCTTAAAACCTAACGAACGAGCTAACCACAACCCTTCACCCAAACGTGTTTAAGAAATTATTAGTCCAGTTTTCGTCTCCATAGATGCACCCGACGTAGAGCCCTTACTTGGTATACTACTAACGTAGATGCCGGGGACTCGTAGACTTTACATAAAGAGTAAATACTTCTTTCAAAGCCATTTTTAACAGTGCATGTAGATAGCTAATTGTGGTTCATATTTATATCATAGCTAGATACATTTCCGTACGTTTTCCTCGCAATTTCAATTTACAACATGGCAGAAGGCAAGGACTATGAAGAGGTGTTAACAGAAGAGGAAGATCAAATTAAAGGTATGATCAAATACATGAGGGGAGGAATGGGTCGGGAAAGGGTCGGAATAGTCTTTCTATGATTACTGATCAAGTAAAGCTATGATCTTCGCAGTTATGAACGCAAGTTTTACAATTGCGTAGAGAAGAGTTGAAGTTCTGAATTTTTCAGGCTTCTCTAAGCAATTGTAAAACTTGCGTTCACAACTGCGAAGATCATAGCTTTACTTGATTTCATATCCGCAGTTCATATATGATTCATTTCATATACCATTCATCTATGATTACTAACTTGTAATTGTGCGCCCAAGTATTGAAACAGCCCCATGAATGGAAATGCCAATTCGTATACTGGGCAGGAGTGGGACTACGCAGTGAACGAAGACTTACAAATGGACGGCAGTTTTCGTGGTCTGTACTCTTCAGTGTAGACCATAGAAGTGACGTCATAAAATGATTAGAATTCAAGATGAAATACGAGCTGTAGGCGAGTGGTTCCACTGCCCACGTTTCGGACATTTTATAGCGTCTATCTGTGGTATATAAGAGTAGAGAGCACGGAAAGCTGTCGATTTGTCTTTCACAAAAACATCGAAATGTTGAGAGGAACCTGTTTTATTACATAAACACCAATGAAATACCAGGTGAGCTTTCGCGCCAAAACATGATATCTTCACTCGTGAAAACATCATCGTTGCTATGATTTCATAATTAATCATAACCATTACAGGGTTGGACATTAGCACTCGCCCGCTCGCCCAGGCGAGTCTCTGAAGTGTCGGGCGAGCACAAATCATCGATCACTCGCCTGTTTGGCGAGTACGAGTTTTTGTCGCCAAGAAATTATTTAAATTGCAAAATAAACACTGCTTTTTGCATTCCATTTTGCCAAGAAAATCCCTAAACATAAACTTACCATTTCTATTTTACAAAGCTTTATATTCCGAACTGTCTGATAAACTGGCGCTAAAAGGCAACATTGGGCTTCGTAAATAGACAGATTATATGAAATATGGCTTCCTGGTCAGTGATACTGCTGGTCACTATCAAGCCATCGGTGGTGACCAGGTAAACATAGCGCTGTCACAGCGTTTTTTGCTCCCCCGTGTTACTATCGATCTCAGACGTCCGTGGACAAGGGCTTTTTGCAGCCCACTTCACGGACTGTTGATTTCAGTCTGCGGTTGAAAAATTCTGATGAAGTGATAACATTTTTTGGAGCCCTGCATTTTTAAAAGTGCTGGTATTTTGTACAGGTCACAGGTCATTGTTTTATTAATACAGAAAGTATCCTAAAAATGCTTATAAAGCTAACCTTAGGCATAATTAGGCTTAAACAAAAGTTTATAGGCCTAAGCTTAGTCTTTATTAATTAATGGATACTTGCTGTATTCATATTCTGCTATCATTTTTATCGTTATGCCGTGATTATTTTCCTTTATTTTCATATTTCTCTTTGTTTTGATGTCACCCTGCAAGCAGAGCCTTTCTTTTGCTTGCTCGATTTTGACGTTCTCGAGAAAGGCTCTGCATAAATCGAGTAAGATCTTTATTGAATATGCGCTGCATGTTGCCAGGATACAGTCTCCAACCCAAGCCTAACATGCCAGATCTCGCCGCCATCTTGGTTTTTCATGGTACAGCGGGCTCAATTATAACCATCGGTTTTGTCACTAAACGGACGCTCGCACTGGAAAAACCGGTTTGACGAGAGAAAACAAGATTGACTAGTCCAGAAGCTCGGGCTGCGGCGGCTTCAAAGAGTTGACGCGATTCGGGCAGAGCCTACTTTTGTCCTCCTCAGTAAAGAAAAAGTCAAAAGGAGGCTCTGTTCGCAGGGTGTTTTGATGTATTCTTAAGTCGGCAATTTTGAAGGGAACACGTAGCACTGAAATCTTCTATGGGGAGGGAAGGGGGAACACACAGCGCTAATGCTCAGTGTTCAGGGGGACAGATAACACAGGGGAACACAAAACGCTGTGCCAGCGACTTAAGACCGCTCCTGAGGAGAAGAACAGGCACGTCTACTCGCAAACTGCAGGGATCTCACGAAGATTGATCAATAAAAAAATCAATTTAAAATATAAAGTAAGTGCCTCCATTGTGTTTTCTTGGGATTTAAGGTCTTTAAATAGAATTTTTCATTGAAGTATTAATCCTTGGTCTGCCACATGCTTGACGACGTTGTTGTTGGGTCAACATATAATTTGAACACTAAATCTAGAGATTTACCTAATGCAATCTCCATTGATAATAATTTGGTTTCACGCGTAACCTCTAACAAATGTTTGGGAGTTCTACTAGATGAAAAGCTTACATTTGAAACTCATATTGAGTATATATGTAAAAAGGCATGTGCTGGCATAGGTGCTTTGAGAAGAATTAAACCTTTTGTCCCCCTCTGCACCCTCGTAACTTTATACAGATCACTCATTCAACCTTATTTTGATTACTGCTCACCCCTGTGGGATACATGTGGTAAGCAACTAAAAGATAAATTACAAAAAATTCAAAATCGTGCGGGAAGGGTTATTACAGGCTCTTCATATGATGTTAGGTCCACAGATGTGTTGAATAACCTGAAATGGAAATCCCTTGAAACCAGGCGCTTCCATACAAAGGCTACCCTTACGTATAAAATCCTCAATGATCTATCTGCCTCCCAACTGAGTAACTCCCTTGTAAAGCTAAATGATACTAACATAAATTACGATCTTAGGAATATCGAGACTGATCTAGCACTTCCAAGGCCATACACAAATTTTTTAAAGCGCAGCTTTAAGTATAGTGGTGCAGTGCTCTGGAATAATCTTCCCTATGAGGCAAAGACCGCAAAATCGCTTTCTGATTTCAAACGCAAACTTGCGTCCTCGCCCTTCATGCTTTCTATTGGATCACACTGATTCTATGTAATATATTTCTATTTTAAATATATATATATATATATATATATATACTTTATTGTAACGTGTTTACCTACGCCCCACCTGGAAACCAGCTTTTGTTGTGTGTGGCTAGCTGTTGTGTAGGGGTATCGAAAACAGAGGAATAGTTCAGTCTTAAGACTCAACATTTAATAACATGGCGGAAAACCAGCACAGACCAAGCACATGGTCACAATTTACCCATGATTCTTCTGGGGCTCGTAAAATAATAATTAACAAGATATGACACTAGCGTAGTGAAATAAAGTTGTATTGTATTGTATTGTATTGTATTGTATTGTAAGCGAATTGTTTTCCCGTACTTTCCCAGCACTGTGATCAATGCGTGTTGAACCTAAAACAGACTTCCTATTTACTTTTATAGTCTTTCAGTGTTGAAGTAAATTCCAATAGTATTAAATAGTAAAAATGACAGATGACTAAATTGGTAATTGGTTGGAGAGAATGGGGAGGGGAGGGGGGGGGGGGGGGAGTGAAAACTGATCCGGGCGAGTGCATTGCTCTCAAAATTAAGTGTCCAACCCTGCATTACAATTTTCTCAAATTTGATTGGTGCATGAACTACTTTATTTTTCACAAATCGGATACCTAAAATCGAACAGTTACATCAGCCAATCATATTAAGTGCACTCAGCTTAATCCACCAATCACAGAATTTATCACAATTAATAACCATAGCAACAACCACTTACCCTACCAAACTGGGGATTTTCCAAAATGGACGAATTTGTAACATTAGACAGTGAACAGGGAATGCATTTGTTTTCTCGTGATGAAACAAATCGGACTCCCGCCACGCGGTGGTCAGATTTTGTTAATCACTCGTATGATTAGAGACCAAATTGGTCTCCACTCATTCCTATTACCATTATAAATTGCGCCTTTGGCTGCGAATTTAAGTGGTTTGGCATTTCACGAAGCTGACGCTTCGAACGTTAGCCCTTCGTCATTCGCTCTGACGAAGGGCTAACGCTCGAAACGTCAGCTTTCTAAATCGTTCACGGTGGTAATTCGACCTTTATCAACTCGTTTGATAAAACCAAATTTTCCTGTTTTACTCTCCCACCAACGCATCACCACAGTTTCTTTACAAACTAGAAATCCATTTAACTTTCAATCGTTTCCTATCGCTTTAAGTAAGATAACGGCTTAATTTCCAGTGACAAATGATTGTTAATTTTATCTTTCGCAGTGCCTTTTGAGGGAGCAGAGGAAAAATCAAAAGAAGCCACTGGCGGGTAGGAGCACAGGGTTAGCAGGTTTAAAGAGTAGAAATAGAAAACGGAATGGAAGTTTGTCGTAGATGGATAAAGAAAAAAAAATGTTAAAAGTGCCGGTAAATGCCAACGGCACCACATAAAATGCTGTCCAAACAAGAAAAGAAAACGTCTGTAAAATTAATTTCAGAGGCTCCTGAGTAGTGAGCTTTAATTGATAAGGTGGCTTCCCGTAGTAGGTCATCAAGCATTCCGCTAAATGGCATGAGTTACAACAGACAGCCCAGAAATGATCTACACGAATGGTAGGCAACACACTGTCCCCAAGAAAGCCGGGATAAAGCGCTGCATCCTCTCTTGTTAGCCTTTATTTATGGATGGTCACTTCTTTGATTGACACTGTTTCCATGGTAACAAAGCTCCTGGAAAATGGACAATTATAACTTGAATTCCAGTCGGTCGAACTTTTTAAAAATTTGGAAACGTTGGTAAAAAGTAAAAAAAGTAAATGCTTTGTTTATAGTGGGAGTGCACTTAGCTATCAAGCTAGTTTACAGGCACTCCACTGTTAACAAGGTGAACGTAACAATTCAATTTAACAGAAATATTAGTAAGAACCCCAACTGGCGGGAGGCAACCAAGGTGGCTATTTACAAAGTGTGGTGGACTTGAATCTGGGACACCCGGAAACAAATCCAAGCCAGAGGTTAGACACGGGATTTGAACCCGGAGCAGCCGCATGCTAAACCCAACGCCCTAACCACTGGACCACACTGCCTCCTGGAAATCTCGAAGACAAGAAAAGATAGGACAAGTAAGAGGAGGAGGAGGTATTTTTGGAACAAAATTTCGCGCGTTAAAAACATAGCAAGGCACGTAACGTTCATCCAATCAAATGACTTTAGCATGACGGCGATTAACATTTCATTATTTATGCCACGTAGTTTCGCACAGAGGAGAGGGCTTGCAACCATGGCGACCACTTTTCACGGGAATTTCAAAACTTAAAATAACCCCGTCTCCTCCTGTGCTGTCCTTATATCTTTATACTTTTGACTGTCCTGTTGTTTTTACTGAGGATAAGACGGCAAGGTAAAAATGCATATTTATTTCTTTGTTGTTTAACTCCATCCTGGACGCTTGCTTGAAAAAATATTCAGAAGCCATTAGACTGGTAGGTTCGTTTTACATTTTTGAGTTTGCAGGATTCAAGTTACCAAGGGTTCGAGTTTAATACCGGGCGTCAACTCTACTTTAGATTGGGATTGCGCCCGTTTGAAGACCGTGACTATAGCCACCAGCTGATCTTTGCTGTAATTTGTCAGGTCCCCTGAAGAAAACCTTGAACTTAAAGGCGCACATGAAGGGGATGATGCTGATGATGATGAATCACACGGTGCTGGTATGTTAGTAGCTAGAGACGAGGTTAGCCCTACTTTGCTTCGAACAAAGCAGCCCAGGCTTTTAGTTTTCAATTTTCCTCTCTCGCTATCTTTCTTCCCATGAAGAGGATTTAAATGTGCGACAATTACATCATGTTTGCTTTGCGAATTGATCGAAATCAGTTCGCAGATGCTTAAAGTGCCCATCAAACGAAAAATAATTGAAGCTCATCAGATAGGCCCTTGAATAAAAACAGAGAAAAATGGCGAATTATTGGATTGTGGTAGTGTAGATGGCCGAAGTGATTATTCATATTTCTATTTATTTCTTTATTTATCATTATTTTTTGGTATTTTCAGTTACCAATTTGTAACTAATATCTGCCGTGATGGGCATGTCTCTTTGTAAATTATGTATTTAGATTTAGAATGATCTCATGCGAGCTATTCCGAATGTGTGGCAGCAGATCGAGGTGGATCAAATCAGGAAACTTTTTCACTCCATCGCTGATGGCCTAGACAATGGAATTAGAATTAACAGCCATCTCACTGCATATTAAAGTCATAATGATTACAACCTTAGATTGGTGGCAAACTGTGTAAAAACTTAAGCGCAGAAAAATGTAAGCAAATTCTGCCACATTGAAAGTGACGAATTGTTGTGTCTTGCCTGTGCATTATTAGTCCCAGGTTTGAAAAAGATCACTTAAATAGTTTGTGATTTAATATATGTTCCTACCGTTACAGCTTATCTTTTTATCACTTATCACAGACTGTAGTCGACTGCAGTTCCCGCGCTCAGACTTCTTTGAAACTGCG
>NC_090877.1:3502456-3514956 GCF_036669935.1 Montipora foliosa | reverse complement strand
GTAGCCCACTCTTGGGTTTGCATGCAATTCAGTCTGATTTGGATCCCGAATTTACATCTTGTTTATGAAAGGAACAAAAAAGTAATCTAACCGGCAAACGGCCATACAATCGATTGCCAATTGCAGGGTCATGGAAAACCATTCCCCTCTATTAATTATGGTGGAAGCAATGGCAAAATAAAATGAAGGCTAGATATGTCAGAAAATCCCCTAAAACAAGGATAGTTTAGACAACATTTTCGAAAGTGACAGCTAAACTTTAGGTCATGGAAAACTGGAAAAGGTCATGGGAAAGGACATGGGAAAGGACATGGAAAGTCATGGAAATTGAAAAGCTGGAGAGTACGAACCCTGAATAGTTATTGTACCAGCAGGGCCGAAACCCCAAGAAGCACCATAGGATCCCCCGCGTACATGTGCGTAGTGAGAAATGACGGATTGTTCGCTCGATGCTGTGTTAAAAATCTCGGTTTTTATGAGTGCGGCGAGCAAAGGATCAACGAAAGTGAATCGCAAAGGATCTCGCACGAGGTGAATTTTTGCAATTGAGCTAAGAAACCTTCCAGCGAAGCAATTTTTCAGCGAAACCATAGTCATTGTGTTGTTGTATGGCGTTGGGTTATGAAATGGTATGATATGGGGATGAGGTAAAGCAGGATATGACCGAAAATGTGAAGTCACAACGCCGTGTCATCAGTAATGTATTAATATCTGTCTAGCAGCTTGCGCCTTACGTGGCCTTAAAAGCGTGTATTTGGTATTTCTCGTGGGGCTTAGTACCTTTTAATCGAGATAGCGTTCTTTGAATCGGTTGATGCTGTCAGTTTCTTAGAATGATTTCTTACAAATCGTGTCTTAGAATCGTTTCTTAGATCCATTTAGTGATTTGAAAACCATTGTCATTTAGACAGCGTTGAAACTAATCAAGATTAAGATCTTTACAGCCATTGACGTTACTTAAGCAGTAACGAAACCGTTGAAGCTATTGGTACCTTCGAATACAGAAAACAGTTATTGGGCTTTTACGCTCTCTATTGGAAAGAAAGACCATTTCTAATGCGGCGGGTCTAAAACACAGGTCACAGGTCAGGTCAGGTCACAGGTTGCAGATCAGGTTGCAGGTCAGGTCAGGTCAGGTCAGGTCAAGTCAGGGCAATAGGGGGGGGGGGGGTATTTACATAAAGAAACAATACTAGTTATTTACTCTTTGTACTGTATCATGCTTCAGTTAACTGAACATCCATCGTTTTAGTGCAAATACCCCACCCCTCCCCAAATGACCTGTATGATGGGAAGGGTGAAAAAAGCGAATAACGAGAAATATAAATTAAATAAATAAAGTAAATTATGGCAGTACCCATAAGTCATGTCATCACGTGATTTATCTTGTGGGATTGAAAAGGTCAAAACAATAAGTATTAATTATGGCCGCTTGTGCGGCACATTGCAAAGAAAGTGATAGTTTTTCAACTTCAATAGCTTGAATATCGTCCAATCACATCGCTGCGATTCCGAATCCGCCTTAATCCGGATTTGCAGTATAAAAGGGCTGCGATTTTTTCTCAAGTCATTCCGTAAACTAATCATTCCAACTATGGACTGACATAACAAGAGAACAATATCAAGATGCGGTGAAATCAGGGCTAGACATTGCTTGGCATTTCCTGTATTGCGCTCCCACCCCAATTGCCGAGAGCACAAAGATATGGATATGATATGATATGGATTCGACCATGGATGCCTTCGACATTTCCGATTCATTGGAGATGGAAAATCAGGAATTAGGTATGGCTTTTTTTTTTGTCAATTTTTTTAATAAGCATGCCTTAATAATTTACTGGAAAACTCAGTGAAGTCTGCAATTTTTAAAGTGAAATTTGATACTGACTGTGGCACCTTTTGTGGCAGTTGATTTTTCATCCTTAACTTCATTTTGAAGCCGAAATTGCCCCTTTACCATCCATTATCATAGTGTTGCGAAGACACGAGCACGGTGACCCCCCATTTTTAATGGTTTTATTTACTCGTAAGAAGTACACAGAAAACATATTTTAAGGAGTCATATAAATGACGTGAAACTGCATTTGGAGCCTGGCACTGAGTGAAAGGTGATGGCTGTAGCGGTCTAATTTGCTTACATTTCTTTGCAAGATTTCACTTGGACTTTGCCGTGGGACTTGTGGGTGTTCAGGTTCACCCCTGTCTAATAAAGCAAGCTTGGGGTCGCCATATACATTCCTGCAAGTGTTTTGTTATTAAATTTTCTTTTCAAAATGTTGCCTATTATGTTTTTATTAGACATATCGAGATATTGTTGCAAACGAGGTTGTTGTAATAAATTTGACTGGTTTGGGCTACAGTGTTCTAGTCCTCGGTTAACTGGGTGCTCTTATGCCTTTTGCAAGTTCTTCCTCGAGTTGCTCGTTTATTTACACCAGCTGTCAGTTGTCCTACTTGTAGTTATCCTAATGACCACACGTTCTATTATTGTCAACAGTGTGGATATGTTAGACGTCGAGGCAACCCTCCGAAGCGTAAAGCGCTTTCCTTGGATCTCCCTGCAATCGACGACAGAATTCAAGTTTTCCAGCAGAGAAACCTTTCTTCTGCGTATTCTAATCAAAAGCAATCCCTTAAGGAAGAGCTTGAGAATTTTTTATACGCATTGCCTGGACGAGAGACACTCTTTGATGCTATTCCTTTTGATGTCTGCCGTTTTCGTGTCTACAATGATGCTATGGGAAAGACACAACCCCACCGCAATGGATGCCCCTATACTGGCCAGCGAGGCGTATTTTCTTGTCATTGTCCTCGCCGTCTATCCTATAATACAGTCGATTCTTACATTGGGAAGCTGCGATCCATATTTTCGGCCGCGGGCCGTCAAGGAGATTGGAACAGGTCGCTCCATTTGGGTAACCCAGCATCTGACGAGCTCGTTAAGCTTTACCTCAAGCAGGTTGCTGCTGAACAACTTCAAGCTCACGTTACTCCGAAACATGCAATTCCAATCTTTCCAGATAAGTTACTGTTACTTTCTTGCCACTTGGAGAAGCGTCTCTTACTGCCTAATCTCTCTCCTTCCGAAATGTTTGTTGTCGCCCTTGACCTAGCTTTCTTCAAATGTTTATTTTACGCTGGCGACCGTGCAGGAGATTTGGGCCTTGTCAAAACCCCTGAGATTGCCCGTTTTCCAGATGACAGTGGTTTTCTTTTTAATCACGTTTGGGGAAAAGCCTTGCGCGATGGCTCCTCAAATCTGTTCGGAATGCGTCGTCATCCAAATCCGGCCCTATGCCCGATTCGGGCTGTTGAAATGTATGTCGCTGTGTCAAGAGAGATTGGTATTGACCTTTCCAGGGGTTACCTGTTCAGGCCTACAGATCAGAGGGCTCGCATCGTTGATCAGCCCCTCACCAGTTCCACGGTAGAATCTCGTTTAAAGCTCTATCTTTGACAAGCTAACATGTCTCCTTGTCCTCTCCTACTACGCCTGTTTTACCTGTACTCCAAACTCCTTCTGGCCGCTTTTAGTTCTCTTCCCTCCTTCCCTTGTACTAACTTTTGCATCTCCGTTTGAAAAATGGCCGCCAGACCTCCGTAACTCAGAGGAGGGCAGGTAAGACCGGTGTAAATAGGATACTATAAAAGCTTTGTTCCCCCTTAGTGATTCCAACTTTCATACGCTCTTCGGTGATGCAATTTTCCCTTTCGTAAACAAGCAATGCCATTTGGACGAAAAAATTTCACTGTTAAGTTTGTCATTTGCAATTGAGGAAAAATACTTAATCTAGGACTAGAAAAAAAAATTAAAAACGATGTCGAACTCGGTTCAATGATATGCGAGGAATTGTACTTAACCTCTTCACTACCGAAGCTAATCCTAACGAGATGCTTCCGTGAAGCATACACTGGGTTGCCTGTGGTACGTGTTACAGAAAATCAGAAGGCCCTGAATTGTGTGGTATTGTACAGTCTCTGAAGAATAACAAATAAAAGAGAAGCAAGAAACATTGGCTTCTGGGCTGACATGTTGATAATTTTCAAGTTCCCTCACAACTTCTTTTCACCACAAGTTTTAAGCGCACCCTCTGAGCATCTGACAGCTTTGTAATACTAAAGTTCACTGAAGTCAAGTCCTATCCGGCGGGGTTAGTATCTGGATGGGAGACCAAAACAATATACCCCGTCAAAAAGCAAAAGCATCGGACCGAAAATACTATTAACGCTAACAAATGCGAACTCAGCAAGGTACAGATTTTGTTAGCTTGCCTTATGCAAAACAAATATTGATGCAAAAGTAAATAACTATTGATACACAGTTTTTAGAAAGAGCAGAAGGAAGTTTCCGGGACGGTCGATCGAGAATAAAATATTTACGACATGAAAACAACATTAATTTTGAACCGTGAATATAGAATATAAACAGTTGCGATCAGCGACAAACATTTTGGGGGATTTTTGCTACGTTCAAATAAATCGCAAAATCGAAAGTGACATGGCCGGAATTCAGCGGGCGCCGTGATTAAGTTACCGAGGCATGTTTACTCGCCAAACAGTGAAGCGTCTGTGTCAAATGATGGCAAGATACCGGGTTATTGTAAGTTTCATTTTCTGTCAAGTGTTATAAAGTTTGACAATAAAATAAGCGAAGTCAAGACAAAGATCACAATCGCCCAACTCTTAAGGTTGACCATTTGTTTATGCGAAGTCAAAATGTACCCTTCAAGACGCGTACGACGTTATTTATCACCAGGTAATTCCATCATTTTGGAAATAGCAGCTACTTTATTATTCATCGGCGTCACAATTTTCCACTGATTTTGGGGCTCATTTTGTTTAAATTCAAGCACGCTTCCTACAGGCCTGTGAACCCTTCCTGCTTACAGAGCAATACTAAACCTTAAGCTGGAAGATTCAATACACAACATGATATTATAATTCACAAAGACAGAAAATACCACAGAATCCTTTTCCAGCGAAAAATTTATTGAAACAAACAACATATTTGCTCTTAGAGGCGAAAACCTCATCCTATTTCATTGCGTGCGTGAAGACAAGAAACTCAATCGTGTCAAATTACCATCTACTTCAGGTTTCCTGAAGAACCTTTTCCTTGAATAACAAGAAAATGCCTTACTATTGCCGTAAAAACCATCAAGTTAAACTCGCATATCATAAAACATGATGAATTCATAAAGGCCACCTTTTCCAGTGAACAATTTTTTGAAGCAAACAATATATTTGCTATTAGAGGCAAAAACCCCTTCTATTTCATTACGTGCGTGAAGAGAAGAAACTCAATCTTCTCAAATATGCGCAATATTGCAACAAACAAAATTTCAGGATCAAACCGTTTCCATGAAGAACCTTTTCCTTGAATAATGAAGCACAAAATAGACGACAAGCTTTCTTTCAAATAATTCTTGGCTGTCACATTTCCAATTATTTTTTTACCTGAAAACTGTGCAGAGTTGATCACAGATCCACGTAAGGTGTTCGATTCGTTCTCTGTCTTTGTTGAACCCATAAGTTACCAGAGAATTTTCCATTTGATTTCATTGTTCTACATAACAGCACACTTGGTAAAACATTAGAAATACAGCTCACTTTGATTTCGGCTCAACGGGCGATAGATTGTTGTCGAAGTCCATTACTCGTAGCTTTTAAGGCGTCGCCAGGTGTTTGTTTTTCACCGCCTGCCTAGTTTATCCATCTGACTTTCCATTATTGAGCTCCATAAGGGTATATTTTGTTTAAGGTCCCACTAAAACGCCATTCGCGTCACATGACTTTCGACGCCATTGCAGGTTAAGTTAATAACGATTCTACTGTGTCCACCAGAGAAATATGGGCATTTCCACTACTCTCTCGATCCTAAGAAAATACGTGCAGAAGGCTCTATGTACAAAGACACCGCTTACCAGGGGAGTGACAGGCAAGACTTTAACCGACACGGAAAAAAAAATTAAATTAAAAAAAAATAATTAAAAAATTAAAAAAAATTAAAACGAACAAATCCCACCCACTTTCCGACTGGGATTGCCATACTGGCAACCCAGTAACAAATGATTGAAAGCTAACCGATAGAAATCATGGCACACTATTACTATGCCGGTGAGTGCTATAATAGCTCTGACTAGAGTCACTAAAGCAATACGATGGCGGTGCCTTGGTGACGATTTGGTGGTGGCGAGATGACCCTTGGTTGTGAGTCTTCCTGGTGACGAGGTGACCATAAACCACCAGTTGTCGACTTTCCTCTTCTCATCCTGAAATAAAACTGGAGTTGACCAACGCTCCACTCGAGAAAATCTCCGGAAGTCATATCTTCCATCTAAGAGAAAAAAGATGACTGGAAAAGTGATAAAATCGACTCCAGAAGAAATGTTTTGACTCGAACAACGAAGCGTCAATTGCTCGAAGGCTGCCCGCACTGCGGCATGTTCATGATACATTTTCTCCATTTCACGGATTCGAATAGCTTCTACACAACTCATAATGGTTAATAAGCATAGAATCAAACACTCCCCTTGATTTGATCGAGAACCCTTTATGACAAATGGTAAATTTTCGTTCACAAACCATCACAACAATTGTCACAATAAAACTTTGATCGGTCACTCTGGAGCACAGATTACGTAAAACAAAAGAAACAAGAGACAGAAAACAAAACAACTCCAAATAAAGACTGGTCCCAATTGACCAAAAATACAATGCTTTCCGGTACATGCAGAAGGACCCTGAAGTCTGTACATTCATCATGCATTTTATCCTGATTACCCAGCATGCACCATTTTTCCGAAAGGGTCTATAGCACTTAAATTCTAAACAACCTTGAATCCGAAATTTCCAACCTACAAAGTAATAAAGCATGTGGTCTCTATTCCTGCCCAGTCAATTTATTGAAACTAGCAAAACACATCGCTTCCGAACCATTAACCAACATATTTAATCAATCTTTCTACTTGGGAATCTTTCCAACGAGTAAGCTAAAATGTGCTAAAATAATTGCGATATATAAGAACGAGGATGACACATTGCACGAAAACTATCGGCTTATTTCACAATCTACGACAAGATACAGTCGAAGCTCTCACTGCGACCACTCTCGTAAGTGACCAGCTCTAGTTACGACCACCAATGTAAAACCCCGTTTTAAATGTCACTTAAACTCTCTAATTGAAAGCTCTCGTCAGCGACCGTTCCCGTAAGCGACCGCGACCACCTTTGGGATTACCCTACCGGACTTTCTGATTGTTTTTAAGCTCTTGCAAGCGACCACTCAGAGTCTCATCTATGTATGCCAACGCTTTAATAAAATGACAACCCACTGCGCTGAGCATTTGAAAGAATGTGATCTGCATGACAGACCTGCACCGGCCTCTCTTTTGTACCGGTTTGTGGTTACAGGTACTTATGAAACCTTCAGTTCATAATTTTGCTTTAACGAGCATGCGCTTGAAGGATTTACCCCTCTTGTATGATGTGTAAAAAGTTTTCTTGAATGTATTTGCCAGCAATGGCTGGTTTTCAATAAAACTCCAGTTGCGCGTCAGTATTGCTTGAAGATTTGACACTGCTGTGTTGTATGTTGTGACAAATGGTAAAATTTTCTCGGTGGTTTTGGCCCTTTGTTTAAGAGCCGACTGTCTTCGCGAAAAGTTGACCTCAGATAGCTTTCTCTCGATAAGCTGTTTGGGGTAGCCTCGCTCTTCAAGGAGGGCTTTGAATGTTTTGGAGTGTTTTGGCTGGGCATGTCTGGTAAGGATATTTTGGAAGATGTGAGTGAAAGTAAGAAGTTCCCGACCGTTATCTTCAGTACCATCAATAAGAATTTAGAAATTCCAGAGACTCTTGCTGAAAGCTTTCATAAGTGACCATCCTCATTGTTTATAATTTTGTCGCTTACGAGAGCCCATTCTCGTAAGCGACCAGCTCTAGTTGCGACCACTTTTTCGAATTCCCTGGGTTGTCGTTTACGAGAGCTTCGATTTTATTTAAAAAAACTTATGTGTACCAGACTTATGAAATTTGTTAAAAAGTGTAATTTCCGACTTCACGATTTGTAATACGGCTTTCGCAGCAAGCATGGTACATGTAGTCCATGACATTGTCAACACTATACTCCAAAATATAGACAATCGAAAATTATGTTTTGGTATCTTTATATTTACAATGCGAACACTCTTTACAATTCAAAACTAGTACTACTTACAATATTGTACTTACACTACTTACAATACTAACACTAATATTAAGATACGATATAGTTCCGCTCCGTACGAAACGCTTTTATACCAAGCAACTCCTTCATTATCACATCATCTGTATGTAATCATATACAGAATAAATAAATTAAGGTGCCGGTTGTATTTAAGTGGACATGAAATGTTTTTCTTATACCTCTTTTTGAAATTCAGGGTATTTAAAGTAACGGTCTCGAAAGGAAGGAAAGCGACAGTTGTTATCATGACTTAATATCACCCGTAGTTAATAAGCAAAATCATTAAAGAGGCGTAGGTATCGTTCGTCTCTTACTATGTTTCAACACTTTGTTTTAACTTTAGTTTATTGATGAAATCTGGGAGGAGCAGGGCGTCTTCCCTTAACTCGCATTTATAGCCGGATTAAGTATCGCACGAATAGCAAGGTGTACTAGTTGAAACGTTTACGCATGTTGTCTTGATTATTGAGTACACCGAAGAGAATTTCTCTCCGTCCCGGATTAAAGTTAGTCTTATTAGTTTCATTAAACCACTGAACAATGTTTTTAATAAAATGTTGCGAGAACTGACAATGAATAAAGGTATGATCCATGGATTCTGGTTCACCCGCAGTATAGACATTCCCAGTCTGCCTTCAATCCAAACCTGAAAAGTTATTTTTTTGTGACTGTCGTTCTATGTAAGAAAAAGCCAGTGAAATTCCCTTGATTTCATTGTAGTGAAATTTAGTTTGACTTCAGGTTCAAGATAATGTTGAGTTGGATTCAAATTCACTTGAGCTTGAGCATAATTTCATAGCTAATGCTTTGGAAACAAAATTCTTTGGAATAGCATGGATGACCTGATAAAATTGCAGGAAATTTGTTCTCGTCAAGCCGAACTTGTTTTGAAAACTTTCAAAAGATAGAAATTTACCATCATTGTCCAAAAGGTCATTGATGGTCCGAATACCTTTAGCGAACCATTCTTTATTAAATAAAGGTTTTCGCCCAATCAGAATTTCTTTATTATTGAACAAGGTTATGTCTCGATTACTGGTTAAGTCACTGTTATACAAAGCTTTCAGGTCACTGAAGTATTTCAAAATCTCCTTATAAAAAGTTTATAAAAGTTTGGGAGTTTTTCAAAATACTTAACATCATAGTTGGAGTATAAATTGTAATCCTCCATATTTGTCGAAGAAATAATTATGGACAGATTTCCAATTCTGATGTCCACCCCTTAAGAGTCTTGGAATCCATGCTAGCCTTAGTGCCCTTGATACCTAGAATCAAAAAGTCTAACACCTATACAAATCTTGACATTAAAGATTATATGTTAAATACCTTGGAGTGGTGAGGGATTCCATGCAATCTTTCATGGAAATATCACACATCCCGCGTCGTCTCTTACTTGTATTATATAGCTCACTAATCAGCCCTTAATATAACTTACGATATCTGTGGATGGGGAAATTGCGCTCAGATCTATCGGAATAAGATTTTAATTTTACAGAAAAGGACTCTACCTCTTATTTATTTCGGTAAATTAAGAGAACATGCTATTCCCTTCTTCATTAAATCGAATTGCCTTCCATTACCTAGCCTTGTTCTTTCGTGATTGTAGCTACTTAGTGTATGATATCTATAAAAAAAAGTGCACCAATTAACATATTCAATTTACTAAAACAAATCGCATTCCATAATTATAGAACAACATCTATCTCGAATTAACGTTTTTGTGTTAAGTTAGTTTTCTAGAACGGACAAAATGTTTAGTTCTTTCACAAGATTTGGAATTCAAATCTGGAACTCGATTCCTTACTCAATTAAATTACTAGTCCGACTTAATTTACGAAACAAAATCAAGGATTTACCGCCAGATTTCCTGCATTCTGAAGTTCCCCGTCTTATAAAGCTTTTCCCTAGACTATCATAA
The DNA here is from genome assembly GCF_036669935.1 of Montipora foliosa. Lineage (NCBI taxonomy): Eukaryota > Metazoa > Cnidaria > Anthozoa > Scleractinia > Acroporidae > Montipora > Montipora foliosa. The sequence goes on along the minus strand of NC_090877.1, from coordinate 3,504,811 downwards.
CTTCTATAATTGTTAACGTATCACTATACAGACAAGTTGCTGCTGGTTTTATGTTTTTCTATATTTTATTACTGTTCCTACATTTTTTACTTCTTTTTCTTGTATTTATAACTATATATACAGTAGTTGTTAACTTTGTCCTGAATTATCAGTTCCCGCCTCGCTTAGCTCCAAGCTAATTTGCGGAGGAAGATCGATTGAATGTAAATCATGAAAAAATGTAAAATAACGTTGTTGTCGTTGCTTTTCTTGTCGTATCGATAGGTGATTAATGTATTGTTTTTAATTTTCTATGCTTTCACTCTATGGGTTATTAATGTGCTCTAAACAGCAACAACAACATCAAGACTCTTAAAATTAACATTTTTTTGTAATTTTTGAGACCAACTCGTGGGGACTTCCCATGCAGTCTTTCAAGAAAACCAATTACCAGCTTTTGCAGCAAGAAATCAACGATTTAAAGGCCCTTTTACAATGGAGACAACAAAATGTCGTGTCTCCACATTCTCAACAGACCCCACAGTGCTTGTGTGTTTTCACATCTATGTCCCCATAATTGCGCGACGGTGAACGCACAAACAAAAAGGATTTCGGGAATTCTCAAAAACGCACGCGATTATTTCAATTTAATCAAATACATCCCCGTTAACATCCAATTTTTCACTCCTATCAACCTTTTTCGTAGGGTTTGAAGAGACGTACAAGGCTTATTTCACGATTCCCTACTTCGTCTTTTTACGGGAAATGATTAGCTACTTGGCCCTTGTAGCATTGCATATTGCAATTTGTCTCGAATCATCGCAACTTTCTCTCAGTGGCCTGGAGTGGGCCATCTCGGTATTCTTCTGTGGGCTACTATTGGTGGAAGGAAAGCAGATTGCGGACATTGCGCGATCTGAGGACAAGAAAATGAGGCTAAAAGAATTAAAGACCTATTTGAGGTAAATGACTAAATTTTTGTGCTGTTGTTGCTGTGGTTATTGTTGGTGTTACTATTGTTAATTGTTCTTTTTAGTCTAAGTGCCATTGTTGTTGTTACTGTAGTTCTTGTGATTGTTATTGGTTTTGTCGCTGTTGGAGCTGTTGTTGCTGTTGTTGTTGCTGTCGCTGTTTGGGATGTTGTTGGTATTTCTGTTTTTGCTATTGTTGTTGTTGATGGTCTGAGCCGTCGTTCAGACAGATCTCTTTCTCTCAGAAGTATTAGTTGAGGAGGGTGGCATGCTTTCTGCGGTTGTTGTTGCTGTTGTTGCAGTTACTGTGGTATTATTGATGTTGCTGTCCCTGTTGTTGTTTCTGTTCGTTTGTTCTCGCCGTTGTAATTTGAAAACGACAAGATTATTATCTAAAAGTCATCAATCGTCCACTCCCTTACAGAGATCGCTGGAATTTGTTCGACCTTGTTATCCTATGTATGTTTTTCTGTGGGATACTCCCACTGAGGATAGTCACGTGGGCGTCATCCGAATCCGTGTCAAACAACCAGACCCTGGAGGTTGCCGGGTATCTATACGGTTTCAACACAATGCTGTTAACCTTCAGAGCTTTTGGTTCCCTTCTTGAGGCTTTTGAAGGAGTTGGTACCATCCAGATCGCTTTATTTCAAATCATCAGAGATGTAGTTGTCGTTGTGGTGCATTTTGCTGTCATCACAGTGGCGTTTTCAAGCACAATAACAAAGGTTTTCCTGGCAAGCACGGGGGTTCAAGACGACCCCAAGAAGTACTCGTAAGTGGCATTGTTTCTCAGAAATCAGCATGAATCGGTAGCAAAAGGGGATTTTTAATCTCAACGGGGATGGGAAAACAAAGCAGTCAGTTTTTTTACATGGCCTCGTTCGTTTTTAACATTCACCTTGTGTGATGTCTGTTCTCAAGACGAAATCCCGATGCAAAGAGATGCTGAAACGCTCACAATTGCACAAACGTGTTTTGTGGCGCCATGTTCTCTGAGCTCCCTCCCTGGGTTTTGCGCGAGCAGCCAGTTTCACTACATCTTGCATTGCCGATGAACCAAAGAAGGCACGATTCTAACCTAGGAATGCCGTCTTAAAACGGCTTACGACAGGCTTTTTCTTATTAAAATAGGAAGCCGTGCTACTTCTGTCTCCAAATTCGTTCGATTCTTGTCGGTGATCTGGCCTTTTCGAGATTATTCGTACAATAATTATATGCATAGAATAGCTCATTTTCTGTAAACTGTGACTGAATTATTCAAGCTGAACTATGCACTCGAGTAAATGAGTCAAGAACATAATTAACTGACTTCCCCTTTGACGAATAAGATAGACTTTGCGTTAGTCAGAGTATGACCTTGGAATTAGTATCCCGTTTGTGGCACGCATTCTTTCTGATTCCC
>NC_090877.1:3492456-3497456 GCF_036669935.1 Montipora foliosa | reverse complement strand
AGGTCAAACCCCTGTCAGTACGGGTTAGGTTTTGCCTTAGCCCTATAGTTTTGAGTACACTCAATTCTTATCTGTAAAATTATCAAGGCTGTAAGTTATCCTGACCTTGAAGAGGTGCGAGTGAAGTACGACGAATCCGGCAAAGGGTCAAGCAGCAAGATCAAGCAGCAAGATCATACATCGAAATGGCCTGTCTGCTTCTGCGTTTCATACGGTCAATCAGAAAAGTTGATTGGAATCTACACCTCACCTGTATTCGTAACATACTTCCTTCAATGTTCGCCCATGATTGCACCACTGAACTACTCAAGATACCTATCAGTCTACTGGTGTCACTCAAAGATGTACACCTTTCTGCCCATGAAGCATTCAAAGGTGACGACTTTGTGGTTCAACGTTAAAGCATTGCATTCAGTCAAGTAGCTGTTGATCAGACGATCGAGCAGACTATCAATAGAGACACAAAATCCAAAGGCGGAATTGTAGGGTTTAACCTGAATAAGGGAGGCAAGCTTGCCGTGAGATGGCTGGAATGTCCATACCAAATGGTGAGGTTGTAATTGAGGGGAAAGGAAAAGGGAGGATGTCATTTGTTTTTACAATCTGACACCGATAAACTTTCCCACATTGCATCTGGAATGACGGCCTCAAAAAAGGTGGAAGAGGATCTCTTTACTGCCTACGATAAGGGTAAAGAAGCAATGACAGCTTTCATCAGGAAGAGGCTGACAAAAGCTGGCTACCTTTGATTCTATGCCGGTTTCATCTGCTAAAATAGGTGGAAAAGAAGTAATGCCTAAAGCTGATAGAGACCTCTTTGCTCGTCTTCTCGTTGTCGCTCAGAAAAGAGAAATGGATCTACGAGAAGTCTTCCAAGTATTCCCTAGGTCCTCTTCCGTTGTCTCTGGCTTCAGTGGATGGATCCCTCTGCAAGACTGCCAAGTCTAAGTTACTAGAAACGCTGATTTAAGGAGTGGAACCAGCTGAAGATTTTCCGCCCACTACAGCATTGATTACCGATGGCATGGCTGTACTTCAAGTGATGAAAGAAACTCCAGCGACATTCTGTTTTTTCATTCAGTTGCTCTCCAAACAACCTTAACAAGACGCCATCATTGACAGACAACTGAAAGTACTTGTCTTCAACAGCAAAGTAGATGTTGCGATTCCCAATCCGATCTGCATAGTTGTCCATTGACCACTCCTGAAAGAGAAATCTCAAACTTCTTCCACTGTTTGGGACACTTTTGACCACCTCCAGTTATTTTAACTTTGACAGCTCCTACACTAGGATGTTTTGCTCTCTCGGGATTCTTGATAGAAACATCAGAATATCTATCTGTAACAAAATCAATGCAAGGATGTTTGTAAGGAGATCACTGAGCTAAACAACAACCATGAAAAAGCTGGTACAAGTTACTTCTCCATGCAAAGCATGCATCTGAAAACTGTGAGACCACCATAATAATTAAATCTCCAGACACTGATGCGGCAATCCTGGCTTGTCATTTTTGCAGGGATATATCAGCACGGATATATCAGCACGGATCCTTGGCCAGTCACAAAGTCTTCTGCCATGCCCAGATGCACTACGAAATCATACAATGCGTGCAAACTACCAGGCAGCCAGAGATGGTCAAGTGGATATCAAGTGGACGTCGCTACTCCCTGCGCCTGAGACATTACTGGAGCTTATACTATGTGGATGTACTACAGGCTGCACAACTGATCACTGTCGATGCAAAAGAAATGGCGTACCCTGTGCAGAATTATGCCAGTGCGGCGAGACATGTGACAATCCTGACAACTATGTGTCTGAGGACAGTGAAAGCGACGAAGAACCTTAGATTCTGCTGACAAAAAAAGCACATTTTCAGCAATAATTGTAAGAAGTGAGCATATCAATTTAAGCATTACACATCAGTCCTAACTGAGATACAGAGTATAGGTACTGTAAACGATCGATGTCCCTTGATAGAGTTGTTAAACAGTTCCATTCAGGTCGTTTTCGCTTATTTCAAATACAACGTGTTTAATTTATCTGCAGTTATACATATTAGCTCTGCATAGAAATTTGCAGTCTCACCATGTACGTATTTAAAGACTTTTATGCAAGATATCTCGATTCACACCACTTCAGAGAGTCGCTCTTAAGGCCAACGAGTCATATCAGATATTTCATAAGCTAAAAGCATCGTCTTTGTGAGAAATAATCCCATAGCATGCATAGTTTTGCGGAATAATGACACCGGAAGTGAATTTCGTTCCACTTCCGGTTTGATGCAGTTGCCTTCAATAGGTTTTTTCCTTCAATTTCAACGCATAATTCAAATGTTTCTGTGCAAAGAATGATTTGAAAATATGAAAAGGATGTATCTGAATGAAATTATATGGTTTTTAGGGGGATTAACGAGTGGAAATATAAAATCTTCTCTGCATTTTGGCTCTCTTCGCCCTAATTACCATAAAACCTCCTGAAATTTGACAAATGGAGCAATTTTACTGATTTTTGAAATTAAAATGCCTGCAAGGGGCAAGGATACAGAAATAATTAGTTTCCGACTAAGAATGATCCTAAAAACAGTTTAAAAATAGCAAAATCAGCTTAATGAAATTTTAGCGCAAGGGAATATGGGTTGTTTAGGCCAGGTTACCAAGGTCTTTGGACAGTTTTTCTATGTGTTAACAAATAGATTCTTAATCAGCAGGCTCTAAGCTTTAAAGCGATACCAAGAACATCTTGCCACCCATGGGGTGCAGCCAATTTGGTAAAATCCTGGTTTGGCCACTGGACTATTTCGAACAACCCGATCAGATCTTACCATCAGTGACCTTTGTTATTCTTTTGAAAAACGCAGCCTCTCAAAATATTGCCTTTATTAATAATTGTTCAACAGAAAATATTTAGAATGGATCAGAGTTGGGAGAGGGAGCTTCAGGAGTATTACAGGCTGCAATATGGCGGTTCTTTCCCTTTTACAGGTAATGCCTGGTTTCCATACGATCGCCGAAAAACGTCTTCAGCGGCTGCAGCGATCATAGAGTAACCCCCTGGTCTTTCACAGCAGCGATCGTGGTCTATGAGCAATATGATTAATAGATTCTCAGACGATTGTCTTCTCAATATATATATATATTTTTTTCGGTATGAAGGCCAATAGGAAGAAGGAAATCAAAGTAAAATACATCAGCCCCGCAAAAGCGCATCGGCTCCAAAACTTCATATCACTCTAGGAATACAGAAGAAAATGACCCTCAAGTAATAACAGAAACAAGTGCTCGTCCTGATAATGATCGTGTTTGACTTTCTTTAAAAGCTCGATAAAAAAAAATGGCCAATCGAAGGCCACAATTCAACAGGAGCGCAATTTCAAAACAAAAAGATACGACCGTGTTAGATCAAGGTTGATAATGGGCCTGTAATCAAACTGCCATCATCTTACCTTAAATTTGCGTTTCTCTTTGTTTAATTGACCTCCTTTAGAACCACTCCAACAGATGGCAGAGGAGACAAACAACACTGAAAGCATGGTTATTAAAATCCTTCACAAAACCTTCACAAGCGATAAAGCTCTCCTGCCTACTGGCCCAGAGGTATGAATTGATTCAAATCAATGTCAATTGTATTTCAAACAGTTAGAAAAATAGTTGCCATATAGGTTTCACCTTTGCCATAGTTACGTGAGGAAAAGTATGTATCTGTTACAGGTTGAATTAAAATTCAGGTTAATTTAAATTTAACCTAGATTGATTTTTTTCAACCTAGGTCAAATTTTTTCGACCTAGGTTCTTATGAACCATCGAAAAAAATTTAGGGTTTCCCTTTTTTTTTTTGGGGGGGGGGGGGGGTATTGCTGCCTCCACAGGCAACCCGATCGTAGCATGCGACATCCAAGTTCATTAAAATATTACTCTTGAGCCCTCCACCACGTGGTAAATAGCTCGCAAGGCGAGTAGCACAAAAGGGCGAATAGAATAATTGTTTTATTAAATTCTCAACCTTCCGTTCATTTTGTCGACAAAACTTAGCTTCCGGCTGAAAACTTTTAAGTTAAAGCGACATTTGACGGACTCATTTTCCATGTAACATCAAACGTACGTATACAATGATGGCTGATAACCGAAATTTAGTGAGGCGACGAGAAAACTAGAATTGCATTGAATTTCCGAGGTTGAGAATTAATAAATAAAAATATTTCGTGAAAATGATTTCTAATAAACCGAATAGCGGTGGAAATATTAATATGCCTTTCTACCTTCACTCTACTGTTTCTTGTCACTTTCTGCAATGCCATCGATTATTTCCTACCCGATGCACTGCCCACTCCTCTGGCGCGTTTATGTGCAATTCCGTGGACCTTTTTTTACCCGACAAATTGTTCACGCCACAAGGGGAAAAACGCCGGTGGAATGGGGTGACAAGAAACAGTAAAGTGAAGGTAGGAATGATTAGTTGGTAAGAATATCTATATTTCCGCTGCTATTCCGCTCCTTAGAAACTATCGCTTTCAACTGTAATAGCCCTATTTGCAGTTCCCGGCGCCATATTGGATTAGTAACTGCGCAAACACCATAGTGAGGCTGCCGGTGACCCGCGTAATACAAAAACAGTAAATACAGCTGATCGGAGAAGTCTTTCGTGGTTCAATCGCTTCTAAAATGGTGCTAGTTTACAAGGATATGCAGATTTCAACGCTAGAGGATATCCAGAAGTTAAAAGTGAAGGATTTAAGGGAAATTTTGCGTTCTAATTCGGAAGCGACGGGCGGAATAAAATCAGATTTGGTGTTAGAAGTCTACGCGATACTAGTGCGACACGTGCTACGACCGGATGAGAATCAGCAGCAAAGTAGCGATAATACTGGTCAGGATCACCAGAATACAACGGAAAATAGTGGCGACTTCAAGTACGATGAAAATTTAAGACGAATCTCTGCCCTCGGATGGTCCACTGATTTACGTCAGTTTCCCGAACTAAATTTTATTCGACTTTACGATTA
>NC_090877.1:3464956-3479956 GCF_036669935.1 Montipora foliosa | reverse complement strand
CTATGCAACGCCCGAATCGGGTCACCGGCAGCCTCGCTAGCTTGTTTGCGCGGTTACTAATCCAATATAGCGCCGGGAACTGTTAATAGGGCTCGATTGTCACATACATGTATTACGATTGGGCAGTCAGTTGTTCACCGTTATATATGATGTTTCTTTAATTAGGCCTGGGAAGCCCATAACGACATACTGGTGGAAGGCTGTCTTTTAACGTGTCAATCAATGGAAGCATCCGAGTCCTGCTTTTCTTTCTTGGGTGCTAAATACAGAAGTAGCTTTTCTCGCAGATTTCCTCATTTTGAGGTAAGTTGAAAAGAATGAAACTGTTTGACGGTTTTTGGCCAGGAAAAAGAGGAAACGCTAAGTGTAAAATTAAACCATAAAATGTTTCTCTTGTTGGCCGTGTTTATCCAAGGCCGTAACCAGCGGAGAGATAAGGGGGAGGCGGAGCTGCTTCCTCAACCCTCTCCCCCCCCGTTCAAAAATGAATAAATAAATAAATAAATAAAAGAAATCAAGAATTTTTTAAAATGTCACTTTATGAAGTGTTAGTTCGATAGTTTGAAATAAGTACTGTTACCTTTAAATTTTTTATCAACCGATTCACTCGTTTCTTTTTGAAACAGCAAACAAAAGGAAAGCGAGTCAAAGACAATAGACCATTTACAGTTCCCCGTAGTTTTCTGCCTGATTGATAAATTTGAAATCTTCTTTATTAAATATGCCGGCCGAAACCTGGAGAGTAGCAAATTCCTGGAAAGGCTTGGTACTCTGCTCAGGCTTTTCTCCTGCATATTAAATCAAGAAAGTTGTTGCAGTCATTGACTAATATGACTGAAGTGGCTGGAAATCCTGCAGCGTCTCGTCCAAAAAAATATAACAGCGCTTTTCAAGGAAACAACCAACATATTACGATAATAAGTAAATGCTGACCCAAAAGAACAGGACAGAAACTGTATTTGTGTGATCGTTCTAAAAGTATTGATCGTTAACACTTGGATGACTTCACTTTTTGACGAAATATCTCTGAAATTAGCATTTCCAAGCCTCTAGTTTTCAAAACTTTTTCGAGGAAGCATGCCACGAGATGCTCGCGCCTCTGGCTCTCGCTTTATCAATCTCTATACCGCCTCCCCTACGCCTTTGTAAAACATTTCTACAGTGGCTTCGCTCTTAATATCTAGAATACAACTAGCCCTATTTTTACTGAGTACAGCAAACTAACGAAAAAATAATGAAACTGGTCTTCAGGGGACCTGCGGTACACTTAGACTTTTTTAAGTCAAATTGAAAAGAAAAAAAAACAGAATCTTTTCTATGACGGGCCAAATCGGACAAATGTACTTCCTCCAAACATATACTTCTACTTCTAAATATATAGTACTTGTGATATACGCTCATATTTCCTACCAGACGATCAAAACGTGGGTCTGACAACACCTAACAATCAAAATTCGTGTGATGTCACAACCGTGTTTACATACTCTCATCTAAACACTACTATTTACTAATGAGATTAGATAAGAAGTTTGATACATTTTGCCCAAAAGGCACCGGCCATTTTTCTTCCGAGTTTACTTTGAGGATAAGTTCTGTTTATGTGAAGCTCAGCGAAACAAGTTAAACTTACGTGGCTCAAGATATATTTGTTTGTTATTTATCTCAAGTATCAAAATTTGAAACAAAGAGCTAGAAATATGTTCAAGATGGCGTATTTATTTGGAAACAATTTTTTTTTTAAATTCTACATCAAGCTATGTATGAAACAAGTGCTATATAATTATAAAAAGTGGTATATATTTGGAAGAAGCCGAGTATTTTTGTCCTCTTTGGAGCGTCATAGTTTTCCTCATTTTTAGGTGATGACCCTGAAGAGTGAGAAGAAACAGCCATTTGGTGACCTGACACTTGGTGTGGTATGTGAATCTTGGGATTGCAAAACTCCACCACAATTAGGAGGGACTGTCGCATTTCGTACAAATTTGAAAATCTTTGATTTTGATGACCAACCAGACAGGTGTAAAGCACAAGTTACAGGTGCGTTGATCAGCCAGCTCACCAAAAAGCCCACCAGTTCTTTTACTCTTCATCAAGCCTCTAAGCTATATCTCTTGAGTTAGTTGTTTAAAGTAGAAAAACAAAAAACAAAAACATCAGTAGACTAGCAAACTTTGTGACATGATTCTGGTGTTGCAGCAAGAATCGGAAGGGGTTTTTCTCCACTAACTGAAATTATAATCTCTAGTAAAGCGGGTAATTGGGGAAAATATTGTGTGTGTGGATGGTGAATTAAGGGAAAATCATACCCAAGAACTAGTCAGTAAATAGGGAAGAGAAATTCACAAAGAAAACTCTCAACCTCACAGCGGAGTTGGCAAAACAAAACAAACTCTATGCGAAAATAAAACTTTAATTTCAGAAACAGCCAAATAGTCCATGTACAAGAAACTAAATCAAGTGAGAGGGATAAACAAATATTTGAACATGAAACTTATTCTTACAGAAATAGAAGTACCAAAATGCCGAAGCAAGCTTGAGTGTTTAATCTTTGAAATGTTTTTCAACCAAAAGAAAAGACCGAAACACTCAAGCTGACTCCATTCGCGCAAAACGTTTTGTTTAAATTTACCCCCCTCACGCTTCATTACATTATGCAAATTATTCGTTGTTAAAAAATAATAATAATAAATAAGAAAAAATCCCTACACGAAACCTTCGTTCTTAAAAGACACGTGAAAGGGCAGCTCCAAAACCTGAAGAAATGCCTTGAAAAATGAAACACAGGTGTATTAAATGAAGCAAATCCAAACAACCCGAAGGTATAGTAAAGAAAAGTTGACTGGAACACCATGATTAAGCTCATAAATGGCTTCGAATCTTCAGAGGTAGAGCGCAACCGAGCAACGGGGTTTCTAGTCCAGCACCGGATCTCTACCCGACCCCCTCGTGCCGAGTCAAGAAAGGAAAAAGAAAAGAACCAGCGAAAACCCAGGAGAAAAAACAACACCAAAACCATGGACAGACAAACGCGGCCAAAACTACAAAGCCAATCACGTAAAATGCAAATAACACTTACCAAAAACACACTTACCAGGTGTAAAGAAAAAAGGATACCTGGTTACTTACATGGAAGAAAAAGCTGCCAAAAATTTCCCTTCCCTCCAAACATTTGCAAAGTCTCCAGTAAACGTCAGCCGTGCTTACGACAAAAGAATTCAAATACCACCCATAGTGCACACATGGCCTGGGAACGAGATATGAGAAGGAGTCGATCTGGGAACCAGTATGACAAGGAAATGCCTAATGCAATAAAAATACTACTACGAAACGGGAATTAGGAAGCCAAAGAAGGGGCCATTGCCCAGATTAACATGGAAGCCCAAGTGAGATTGTGTTGCTTCTGATACAGGGTGTACCGCAGGAGTATATATGCTTGTCAAATAGGATCAAAATGTCGAAAATGTCAATAAATGTGTTCAAATTTCAATATGTATGTCCAAATCTAAAAATAAATGTCGAAATGTCAATATTTATTTCCGCTTGCAATACCTGTTCACAGTTTACAAAAATATATGTTCAAATCGATGTATGGATCTCGTTTTATATTGCCTCGTTTTAATGTATTTTTCGACATATATATCGCGGCTGCAGTGTCGATTTATCTTTCGGCGTGTAATCGTATGCAAATGAGCTGACCCGTATCCCGAGAAGAAAGAAAGCAAACATGGCGGCTCAATGGATTACAAAATGTTGATATTTTATTCGATTTTCCCTCAACTCACCATCCGCACACAGTATTTTCCTCTCAATTACCCGCTTCACTACAAATTATTATTACTGTTAGTGGAGAGGAACTCCTTCCCGTAGGGGTATCCTTGCTGCAACACCATAATCATGCCACAAAGGTTGCTAGTCTACGGCTGTTTTTGTTTTTGTTTCGTTTTTTGTTGCTGTTGTTTTGTTTTTGTTTTTTGTTTTTTTTTACTTTAACAACTATAACTACTGAGTTCAGCTCGAGCCTTTTTACCACTGTTCCGTTGCTGCAGTGTAGTGCCTTTAGAGGGGAATATAAGAAATACCATGTATCGTACTTCGTATAAGGCATGTTTTGATCATCGCATGCAGTGAGGTGAGCAACTTGAACAACTTAAGCAGTTGCAATGAAGCCTGAAAAAAACAGTCCACCCTTGAACGGGATTCGAACTGCGCATGACCGTGCGATTGCGCTGCACACTGCTCTGCACACTGCCCTCTTACGAGATATGATACAAACTCGTAACTGAACAGCTCCCAGATGACTTGATAGCTCAGTTGGTAGAGCAGTCGGTACGGTCATGCGCAGTTTGAATCCCATTCATGCCTGGACGTCTTTTTTTTTCAGATTTCATTGCAACTGCTTAAGTTCATTGCGATGATCAAAATTACATAAGAGTTTAGCAACTCTGAGTTAGAACCTCATCCCTCCTCAATCAACTGTAAATCAAAATTACTCAAAACACCTGTTCTTCTTTTAAGGTAGCATTATCCACTCTTTTCCTCTTGCTTCGGAACAGAGTTCTTTTTTTTTTGAAAAAAAAGATCACCCTTATATGTAAAGCCTTATTCCTTAAGCACTCGTTGGATATGAGATGGAAGTAAGCCAACCTAGCCCACAAAAGATCAATAAATCTTTCGGATTTTATCCTTTGGATGCTGTCTTTCAGCCGGATTTTGTATCAATATGTAGGTTTATGTGAAGTTTCGCCGATCCACGGTATCATAAGGGATAAGATTTAAAACTTTTCATCAACGAGCTTTTATACGAAATGATGTAAAATAAGAATCTCTGAAAAACTCGATGCTGAATATTTTTCTTATCCCTGATGATGCCGTGGATCAGCGAAAGCTCGGAATTTTAGCAGAGAAGAAACAGTAGCTGCAGGCCTCACTTGAACATACATATCTTTCTGATTTTGTTTTGCGAATTTACGCCGCTGAAACCAAAGTGTCTAGTACGCATACAGTTACCATATTTGAGAGAATCGTATAGCATATTTTAAATTAATTTATTTTGTTTTATTTTATTATTATTATTTTTTTTGCGAAATTGTAACGGACTGTTCTGTCTCGTACAGGTGTTGACGCAATCCGTCGAGGTGACGTCATTCGATGTACCGTCATGTTTGAGTGCGAGGAAGAGAGAGACGGGAAATTTCATGTTCCTGTTGTATTTACTGTTAATGGCACCAGGATAAAACGTCAAGGGTGCCAAAGATTCATAAAATCCCGGGCCAAACCTGACGAACCCTTGTACCCGTTCATTGGATTTTACAACGAGAGCAGTGTGTTAGCAAAGGTAAAAAAGACGGAAACAATCAAACAAATAAAACAAGGAAAACTGAAATTAAAACAACTTAGCAGAACAATTTGGAAAGCCTGCACTGTTCAAAAGGAGTTCCTAATGCAACATTTGCTGCACAACGTTTTAAACTTGAGGCGAGATTAGATTGCCATGCAGGTATATCATTTTTTCAGTTAGAGTTTCGTCTTATATTTCCAGATGTGCGCGAGAGATGATGTCGACTATCAAGACCTGCAATTGCAAGAAGTAAAATCTGAACTCACCGAAGCGAAAGGTGAATTATCCGAGGTGAAATCGCAACTGAATGACGTGAGAGTTCAGCTTCGTGAGGCGACGTCTAAACTTGATGATTTCGGCAGACTCAGGTTATTAGAGGAGAAACTTGACGCTGTGCTGGCAAAGGTTGGCGAGAAACAGAATGAATAAGGAAAGCCAGAGAAAGACGAATTCGTCTTCAAAGTAAAAAAAAAAGAAACAAACACAGACAGGGACATTGCCAGGGTGCTTTCAAGTTCAAGTTCAAGTTTATTGCGCACTATATTAAAGTTAAAGTTGTTGTTATTAAAGTTGTGACCAAAGTAGCCGAAGCTATCGTGTTGGTCAATGAAAGGCAGCTGCATTTTAGAACCCATTTGCAGCGACTTGTAAACTAGTTGGTAGTACAACATGTATAGAGCACGTGAACTAGAATGGATGCTTAAACGCAAACCCTGAATCACTGAGGGGGGAACGATACTTCAAACATGAAAACCGTGTGGGGTGCCTCTCTCCACCGTGTCTAAAGTGGTATACGATATTTTCAGCAACGTTTAAGGCAACAGCAAGGCTTAATTCATTTATTTAAAAAAAAGGAGCTCACGGTGCTCGCTTTGGAGAAAATAGCCATTCTCCGCCACTCTACCCTTAGTAAAAACACATGAAAAAGTCCAGGCAAGTTATCGCCTGCGATTGTGCGCATGCTAAGGGCACAAGAATAGAAATTATGCACGGTAATGATGCACAATGTAATTCAGTGGAATTACCTAGAGCAGAATATTTTGTATTACACTGTTTACTACACTCATTTTGAAATCCTTACAATCTGCCGGATTGGCTCTCAACTGTGTGATTTATTCACAAATCGCACCATTTTTTTAGCTTCAAGTCGTAGCCTTTTTCTAGGCCATCAAAATGGTGTAATTTTGGTCAGAATCGAAATCATAGTAAAGTGGATAAATGAATGAATGAATAAGGAAATAAATATCAGTATTGACAAAAACACTGTTTGTTTTAAAAATGGGGTAATAAACTTAAGTGGTAATTGAACTGAGTGGAGTGCAATTTTGGTCTAAATCATACTTGTTATTTCAAATGGCAGTCGAAAGCATATCGAAAGCATAGCGGGTTTTCGCAGACTCTTGCTCATGAAGCAATGGCTATTTTCTCGTGAACGAGCACCGTGACTTTTGACACAATCATAGAGAAATGTTAAGTTATCGCCAAACACGGGAGTTTTTCTGTAGCTCGTAGGCTTATTACAAACCAGCTATTTCAGTGAGAAAATGCACCACACAAACGTTTTAACGAATGCGCGCAGATTGATACTGTGCTCTTTCGTCGTGATATGCACCTTAAAGTATGCTTTAGTTTTATGCTTGAATTGAGTCATTATTTGTATTTTAAATCAGTGTTGTTCAAAGCTCTGTAATTTCGGCTCTCATGAAAAGTTAAACTGGCATCGTTTGTGGTTATCGTTATTGTTCTTAAATTTGACATTTCGTTTGCAAGATTTCTAAATCGTAAATTGTGCGATTGCCTGCATTTCTACACATGTTAAGTGGGCAGAGAGATTACAGGAAGCGATAAAATAAGAGTAGTCAAGGGGTTAATCACGTATGGCTCAGGGACCGATTAATATCTCCCTCTTTGGATCGAAAGTAGCACGGGGGACCCCAAACAGAGTTTTTGCATTTTTTTTTTTCTCAATACGTATTTTATAAATGCGCATGCGTTCTGTACTAGTGTGCTTACCACATGAACAAGAGCAAGGAAAAAAATTCAGAACTATAGACTATCCTTAGTTTTTATTACACTAACAGAGGAGCTACGGTAGTCAAGGGGTTAATCATGTATGGCTCAGGGACCGATTAATCTCTCCCTCTTTGGATCGTAAGTAGCACGGGGGACCCCAAAAAGAGTTTTCGCAATTTTTTTTCTCAATACGTATTTTACGAATGCGCATGCGTTCTGTACTAGTGTGCTTACCACATGTACAAGAACAAGGAAAAAAATTCAGAACTATAGACTATCCTTAGTTTTTATTATGCTAACAGAGGAGCTACCGTAGTCAAGGGGTTAAATTAATCACGTATGGCTCAGGGACCGATTAATCTCTCCCTCTTTGGATCGAATGTAGCACGGGGGACCCCAAACAGAGTTTTTGCATTTTTTTTTTCTCAATACGTATTTTACGAATGCGCATGCGTTCTGTACTAGTGTGCTTACCACATGAACAAGAGCAAGGAAAAAAATTCAGAACTATAGACTATCCTTAGCCATTTTCATATTTCTCAGTCACCATATGCATTCCAAAATATATACGACCCCGGTTTGCTCCGGTGGTGTGTCTTCCACTGAAGATAGGATTCCCAAATAGAGACAAACGTAGACGTATCAAAGGACAGCGACGTGAGCACATAATTCAATAATGTTTGGTCATAGGCATTTCCACATGACACTGAGCCATGATTTCATTGGTTCAGACCACAAGCGACGACACACTACTGGAGGCTTGTACTGAAGTGGCAATCTAAGATTGTTGGGAAACGAAGTCACGTTAATTAGAATATTTACTTATCTTCCATAATAGTAAAAAAACTCGAGAATGTACGATCGTCGGGGTGAATGCACTGCACTTCCGCTCAGGTTGTTGAAATGTCAGTAGTTGTCAAATTGTAATCACTAAGGAGGAGCTTTGGATCGGAGGACGTTCTGAGCACGCGCACTTCGAGAAATGTCTGTCTTCAAATCTTATGTGCATGCTCAGTACGGAAAACTTGTACTGGTAGTCGTCCTCGTCGTCCGATCTAAAGCTCCCTAATATCTAACGTCACTCATCTGTAGATTGCGTGCGCAACGAGTGGTTGCGTACGACTCAAAGCGAGACAATGCATTTATCGTTATTCTCTTAGAACAATGTATAATAAAAACAATAATAAGATAATTGCTAAATGTCGGGGTAATCAATGCCTTGCTAAGTGCTATCAGGAAAACCAGTCCAGTAATAGTTTAAAGTAAATAAGCTAGTGCCTCACCTCATCTCCAATGTGCTTGGGAAGCTGCGCTCTGAGCTGGACGTAATTCTCCTTCGTGTCTTCTTAATACATTCCTTGATGTTCCTTTCCAAAACAAGCAATGAACGCCCTGAAATGTCGACCAAATAAGCCCAATTACACGATAAGACTTGAATGTCGTGTTACCTACAATTCCACACAGAGTCAATTAAGTTGGTTCTCAGTGAAGCCCCAACTCTAAAAGGAATAACTGCTATTAAATTCGCTCACATCACTAATGCCTATCAAATAAAGTTCCCACCCTTTCACCCCGACCACTAGAGAACTTCATCGTTCGTTCATCCAATAGCCTATAACATTATTTCCAGTTCCGCAAAGAAAAGAAGAGAAATTATGAAGTGGAACCAACATGTTCAGTCCTTACAGCAGGAGTAGCGTAGGTCCATCAAAACTTTTCCAACATGCCAACCTGTCGACGGAGTAAAATAGGTAACGGAACTTGCACTATGGTACAATTTCCTTCCAACATCGAGTTTTTTTTGGTATTTTCGCCGCAGACCAACGGCCATTATCGATGCTCGGATCAAGTGCGTGGTCACTTCTGACTGTTTACTCGACTTTACACAGCCCCTCAATCGTTTAAAAGGTCGTCACGTTTGCCCGTCAATTTCAACCACGTACACTTTAAAGACTGTTCTAGCTGCTCAATTGTGTATTTTTCTGGTTAATAGAGCCAAGAACACGGGCGTCTCTTAAAACCGAAAAGATTGAAGCGAATATTATGCCTCATTTCCCT
Source organism: Montipora foliosa (assembly GCF_036669935.1). Classification (NCBI taxonomy): domain Eukaryota; kingdom Metazoa; phylum Cnidaria; class Anthozoa; order Scleractinia; family Acroporidae; genus Montipora; species Montipora foliosa. The sequence continues at coordinate 3,470,547 of NC_090877.1, read as the reverse complement.
TGTGACTCTTACTGACTGACCTTTGTTTGTCTGAGTCACTTGGGGTCTATAATTTCATGACGTAATTAGTGCAAAACGCTATTGAACCCAGTGAGAAGTTCGTGAAAGGACCATAGTTAGTACATGTACTATGAAAGGACTGAAGCCATGAAAAACCCACGAATCTAAACGAAACCAATGAAACCATGGTACATGAAGTACTGTACCTACATAACAACTCGGCCCAGGGCCATGCGCTCTTTGTCTTAATGGCGGGCTGAACGGTGTTGGATTGTGCTATGGAATTATTTGAAGGCTTAAGAAGAAGAAGAAAGAATGGGTTTAATTTGGTGAATAAAGGAAATGAGGGCAAACAGAGCGCAGATAAAAACCCGACAAGAAGTGGAGCGCGAGAAATTGAGACAGGGACCTATTGGCTTACACGCATCGTGTTTTTGAGGTCGCTTGGACTTATATATTGTAAGTATTGTTGTGGTGTCTATGTCTTCCAGTAAATGGGAGAGCCACTTTGTTTGTGATAGAACATAAGCTAACTGCGACTACCCTGCCACCTATTCGCATGTCATTGATCATGAATAACATGTGTCTACTGTATTCTATAAATGGCAAATGTTAAATTGAGTGATAAAAATAATACCCTGCCACCTTTGTTCTAAAGCATTCGGCGGTACTCATTGGAGAACGAGTCAGAATACAATAGATTTTTATATTTTTATACAAAATACATATAGATGACAGGTTATTTAATAGTTCAGCTTATAAGCCATAGACTGAGGTACATGTACAGTTTAAATATCCATGGAGTGGTTCACATTCCTCCAAAATGAAAACAAAACCATCACCTTCTGGAGATCTAAAGCTGTAGGCTTTAACCCAGCCCATCCCTTAGAATCACCTCAGCCTTGGAAATATTGGGAACTCAGAAATATTGGGACTCGGAAAAATTTGGGGACTCCATTTTGGGACTCCATTTGGGACTTAGAAAAATCTGAGCCCCAAATGGTATTCGAATCCCATCTAGGGCTCAGATTTTTCTGAGTTCCCAATGGATTCAATTGTCAACATTTCATTTAATATACATGTGTACAGCATCCTCACGTTCTCGCAACTATAAATAGACCAACAAATTTACCTGCTTCTATTTGAGTGGCTTTATACCTCTGGTAGAGCATTGCACCTGCACTGCAGAGGTCATCGGTTTGAAATTCCTGTTCAAGCCACTTGCTTAAATTTTTCAGATAAGTTTGGGGATCACTTCTCTTTTTCATCTATAACCCACACTTCAAATACATAGGTTTATTCCCCTGCTGATAACGTTATGCAGTCTTTGACCAACCACAGAAGAAAATGCAAGAAGCAGTGCGGCCCAGTGGTTAAGGGGCTTTCCTTTAGATCCAGGGATCCCTGTCTCAAGACCTGTTCTGACCAGTCGTTGAATTTGTTCGTGGTACCGTAATTTCCGGACGATTACCCGCACGGCAGATTACCCGCAGCGGTCTATTTTTGTCACAAAGGGAAAAAACGTTCAACAGATTACCCGCACTGGCCTATTACCCACACCCCAAAACCGAAAAAATCTTGCTACTGTATTTCCGGGACAAGAACTCACAAACTTGAGTGATGAATATTCCATGTTGTTGTTTACAAAGCAGAAGATCAATAGCATTTTCTGCTAAGAATTGGCTTTTAATAATGCAGCCTTAAACACTCTCCTTAGTCATTTCTGGTTTGTCTTGTTAAAACGACCTAAATATCCAATGTATTAACGCTAAGACTTGATAGAATACGAGTTGAAGGCCAACATCTTTACGATTGATCATTGAGCGCCATTTTGATAGGTTGAGAGAAAGTGGGGGCGATTGTTAAAAATACCTGATGGGGTGGTGGTTAGGCATACCCAGGTGCAAAAGACCGGGCCTATATAAGAAGTCGCTTAAAACGGGAAAATGCTCTATTTCTCAAGCCAGGGGTAGCTATGAACATTTCACTGATGCGATGAACAATCCAGCAAATTTTTCACTGTAGTTAGTGTTTTGTTTACACACGTGCCGACAATCACGTTCTAAATAATTATGCGGTGCCGTGAAATATGTCGGCATCTTGTTTTGTAGCTTTGAGCGTGCTTTCACAAAAAATGCTTTCAATCTTTCATATACAAAATTGAAAGGAGTGCAGGTGAGAAATGCTTTTAAATTAAGCGAAGAAAAAAGCAGTGAAATACAGTAATCACTTAAACACTATTGATTTGTTTTTCATTCAATTTGCATCGGCTTTCATTGAGGGCTTTTAGAACACTAGAATAAAACATCACACAAATCTTGAATAGGAAGCGTTTTCAGATTGAACTACGGTAACAAACAAGCTTGGTAACACACAAGTTTTAAGGAAGCATCAGTTTAATTAAGTAGTAAAGGTTTGAAATTATTTAAACAAGATCGTAAAAGATTTGTTTTGAACGGAAAAATTTGTGGCATCACAAAATAAACACATTCGCATCTTGTTACTTTTTCAGCATTGAATTGTGTCTTACGATAAACTCTTTCTTAAAATTGAAAAGGATGTGTTAAAGTGAGAAATTCGTTCTCATTTACTTTTAATTCGGTGACAAGTTGTGACATGGTCGAAGGGAAAGATTATTGTTTTTCATTCAATTTGCTTCGGCTTTCATCGAGCAGTTTTACAAAGACTACGGCAAATAAAGCATCATTTTAAAGATTGAATCAACGAACGAGGCAACACACAGATTTGAAGGAAGTGTTGGTTTAAATATCCTCATTTTTAACTTGTTTCAATCTGTCAAATTCTTACCTGAGATTTAAAAATTATCGCATTACCCGCACCTTCCTATTACCCGCAGCAACCGCGGTTTACTGGAAAATTAACGCATTACCCGCGGGTAATCGGCCGGAAATTACGGTAGTTCTCGGTTCAACTTCTCCATTGCACTTGTAAATATAAGCCAACTGGTTTGCCTCTGGCCAGTTGGGATTCATAATAGTTGTTGTTCTTGTTCAGTTCTGTTGTTTCATTGATTGTGTATCATTGGCCCTCAAAAGCCCCCTATAATGGTCAATTAAATACTGTTAAGACTTGTGTATAAGCTGCACCTTTTTGCATTAAGTTTTGGGCCAAAAGTCGCAGGTGCGGCTTATACAAATGTGTACATGAGACCATTGCTTTCAGAGGGAGTAAAGTGGCTTACAGGGGTCACAAATTGAACTGAAACCTTTCAGCAACTAAAGATTAAACATATTGAAACCTGTTGTTCATCACTGCTTTCGGTGGTTAGAAGTGGTGGCTCCTAAAGGAGCTGTTTGTTTGCATCTTAAGGACTACAACAAATGGGGGTATTCATTAACAAAATGACTCCTTTGAGTACAGTTGTATCTTAATGGTAGGAGTCAAATTTACTGAAAGATAATTATGAAAAGTACCAAATAATAAGCATGGGGCCAAAGGGCAAAACTAAAGATTAGGAGATAACAATGTCAAATGTAAGAATAAAGTGTGGTTCTGACCTTAGACTATTGGGGCTTACAATACATGTAGACCAAAACCTGGATTTCAGTAAACATGTCAGTGAAGTATGCAAATGAGCAGGAAGGAAAGTGGGTGTTCTAATAAGACTACGTAATATACTTTTTGCCAGAGCCAAACTTATTAGACATACAAGTCTGCGATACTGCCTCAGCTGACGTATTGTCATATCATTTGGAATTTTAGTCGCTCTTCGGACAACAGGAAACTGGAGCACATCCAAGAAAGAGCCTTGAGAGCAATTAATTATAGGAAATCTGCAACCTATGACAAATTGCTTACGTTGGCAAAGCTACCCACGTTAAAGAACAGGCAGCTACAAGACATTGCTATTCTCCTGTATAAAGTAAAGAATGTACTTTGTCCTTCATAGTATTACATTAAAGAAATATTCCAAAACAAGAAATTCAGATTTTGTACTACCAAGATTCAATACCATGACATACGGAAAGCATAGCTTACATTATCTAGGTCCACTTAGACTCTGGTCAAAATTAGATAAGAAAGTCAGGAATTCAGAATTTTTAAAATAAGTTTAAAGCTAAAAATTAGGAAATTAGATCTAGTTGGGATGATGGAAGATATTGTAAACATTGTGCACTATGCAGTAGTTAAATAAGAATCCTAAAGAGTGGGATTTATAGGATCTAGGATTTTATTCATGGATTGAAAATAGTGAGCTGGGAGGGGATTAGTCTTTAACCTTTAATTTTAAGGAAGCATGGGTTTATGGGATACTGATAATGTCAAGATATTTTTAGGGTACTAGTTTAAAACACAGCGAATTTTAACGCATTACTAATAATTAGTATTTTGGATCAGATTAATATATTTCTTCTTAACTTTTAATTCACTAATGGTTAGGTGTCCCCCATTAGTTTGCGTACATGAAAGCTAGATCTACCTGACACATTAATAAAGTTATTGATTGATTGATTGATTGATTTGTGAGAAATAGCGTGGAAAGAAATGTACATGTATACAGTGTATATGATATCAATCACAAATAAATGTGAATCACACGGGATGTTTCAACCATACAAATTCTACCGTACTCATTCTGTGAAGAACCGCAAACATCTACAGCTGTAAACCAAAGCATGAAACTTATACGCTCCAGTTTCTCTTTGATAAGAATTTAACTCAGCGATTTTAAATGTAAATGCCCAACACATGAAGCCCAACTTCTTGCAGTTTTCTAAGGGTCTTAAGTGCACTTCCAGAATCTGGAAGTCCGTTGTGATTGGTCTACGTAAATTCGGGCTCGTTTCAGCAGATTCTCGTGGGAGAGGAACATGTGACAAATTTTTAAGAGAGTCTGCGACTGGGAGGCGATATGTAGAGCAAGGGTCTGAGCTTGCTTTTATCAAGAAGATTTTTGACCTCTTAGTGGTGATCCTTTGGTATGCAGGATAGACACTTCTGTAAGACTAATTCATGCATCCTCAAAGCATGCAATGTAACACGGGAAATTTTAAACAAAGTGTAGCCTACTGGTTAGCATACACCTTACTGCACTGATCATTGAAGCTCTGCCACCAATTCAACAATCACTGTTTGTGGAAAATGTTAAGAATTTTAATACTGTAGTAGAATTTTTAAAGGGAAGCAGGGATATTGGCATGGTGGTGTCAGAGCGCTCTCCTCCAACAATGTTTCCTGGGTTTGTCTCCCAGACTTGGCATCATTTACAAGTGGGTTGAGTTTGTTGGTTCTCTACTCTGCTCCAAGAGGTTTTTCTCTGGGTACTCTGGTGTTCTGCTCTCCTCAAAACCCAACCCATGATTTGATATGTGTTGACTTGATTGGATTGCATTTGTGTAGAGGGTCCCCAATTAGACTGTGCTTCAGTGCTAGATACACGTGACACTTAAATATAGTTCATCATTATCATCATCATCATCATCAGTAGTTGTATTTCCTCTTTTGAATGCAGTTGTGGCTTTTGCAGTCGCCGCCAATCAGAACAAACAGCTGCTAGGTAAAAATGGACTTTTGCCATCTGACTTGTATCTGAAAAGAATAGAAGAACATTTTGCTGATACTGGCTGGAG
>NC_090877.1:3452456-3459956 GCF_036669935.1 Montipora foliosa | reverse complement strand
AACAGCGCCATTGACGTTTTTTAGTGACTCAACAACTTTTGTTGAACAGTGTAGATGCCCATTTGTGGCTGATACCATAAAACAGGATGTTACTTACAATAAAACCTCTTCAACATCCTTCTCCCCCGAAACACCCCTGCTGTTCAAGTCTCTGTCTTGCCCATGGATTTGGCAGGGAATAGTCTTCCAGGGGTGGGAGATTTCAACACTACGGCAGAGTGAACTGGAAACTTGAGTTTAGTGTTAATCTGTAAAGTAAATTGTACAAAGTTGTTGCAAAGTTCTATTTTGAGGTGACGTTTTCGTCGACGTCGCCGTCACAGATCTTAAAGTCCGTAAAAGAGAGCTTAAGCACACGTGTTTTTGCGACGCGGACCGCAACCGGAAGTGAGCTGTTTTCCCTTTTAACTTGTCTTCACACAACCACATTCATATTGCTAAGTATCTTTTCTACATTAGAGATGATTTCTACAAAAATCTGGGAGACACCACTGGCCTGGCACGCGAAACGTTCTCTTCCAGTTGCCGTCCGCGTCTCAAAAACGCGCGTGCTTAAGCTCCCTAATGACAATAGGTGACGCCAAGGATATCTTCGCTGGTACATAATCAAATCAAATCCACTCGTATTAAATTGTAGGTTGGTTTTTGAGGAAAGGGGAAAATCGGAGCAGTACCTGGAGAAAAATATCTCGAAGCAGAGCAGAGTAGAGAACCAACAAGCTCAACGAACATGTGACTCCAAGTCTGGGAATCGAACCCGGGCCACTTTGGTGGGAGACGAGTGCTCTCACCACTGCGACATCCCTGCTTGACAAACTCACGGAGTAGCTCTTTTGTCCATTTTTCAGGTCTTTGCATTCGCCGTGTATTTGAGCTCATGCTTGGTGCCATGCTAGCGTATTTGAGTATTCCTGTGGTGCAGAATCTCCTTTCATCTCGTCAAGCTATGAATACATCATTTGACTCATTCAGAATTGTCAATACCTACGGAGCCTTTGGAAGGTAGAGTAATACAAGTCAACAGACGAAAGATAGACTGCTAGCAGCTTCACCTTTTTCCTTGGGTAACCCAAGTGGAATGCTAACTCGAATTATGAAAATCAATTGACCGGAAAGCGTGCGGAAAGTTTGGGGAGAGGAATATAGAAAAGTGTTTCTTTCTCCTCACACCCACGCCCGCGATTATTGTTCACTTTGAGGTTGCGCGGGACACTGGGTCGAGAGCCTTGTTGAATTGCATTGTGGGACTGTTTGGGGACGCATTTTCACCATTGCATGTGCGGAAGAAGAACTCAAGTTGCAAAAATTGATCAAAGCGATATACCAGGAGCTGAGGCTCTAAAGAGAGAGACTATTGTATGATGGCAATTTTATAACGGTGGCTCGCTTGCCAAGGTGCAAAATTGTCCGGAAAACGAAAGGATTTAATCAAAAGGTTAGTGAGATCCTAGTACATACAACGTTTACTTACTAACAACGTAATTATTATATAGATTTAACCCGAAGTTAAGGAGGCTCGAAAGGGCTTCAACACTTGGAAGACTCTCTGTTTAGATCGAATAACGCTACAACAGTGTATCACGTAACAGCAATTCTATGGTACCATATGAAACAGCGATTATTTCCAAAGAAGATGTGATCATTATTGTGATGTAATAAGTTACCTTGGCAACGGGAAAGCCCAGCAAAAACACCCTAACATTCTGTCCAGAGGATTCATAGCCACCTTAAAAAATCACAAAATTAAGATGGCTCTGAATCCACTTGACAGAATTTTTTCAAACTTTGCAGAAAGTTTCACCTTGCCCTTCGGATCACAATGTACTTTTCAGAAATAAAAAATGGGGGTCACCGAATTCGTTTTTGATATATAAGCAACTAAAGACAAAATAAAGTGTGTTTTTCCAGGTCTTTCCCGTTGCCACGGTAACATATTACGTCACAATAATGACTGTATCTTGTTCAGCAATAATTCATGTCTCATTTGGTATCACAATATTGCCAATACACGACACAAGGTTGTGGTGCCGATCCTTCTAATAAGAGCGTCACTTGGAAGCGTTGAAACTGGTTCGAGCCTCCTTAACTGTTATCGTACAAAAATACATGAAGGTCTTTTTGCTTTGCAGGGTAAACGACTGCATAAACAGTGGCTCGTCCCCAAAACAGCCCCACAATGCAGTTCAATAAGACTCTCGACCCTGTCTCCCGTGCAACCTCAAAGGGGCCAATAGCAGCTTGCGGCTACATACGTGTATCTCGCACGATGCCGCGTTTTGCGGAAATTAGGAGAAGAGAGACTGCTTGCAGCCAAGACAGTGATGGAGTTACCAGGGAGGTTAAGCAAAGACAACGGCAAAGTCAACGAAAACGTCACTCCAAAATATAACTTATCACTATCGCAAGTAATTGGCGATTATTCCGTCTTTTTCACCTCGTACAATACGGGTGAACTATCCTGTAACTGAATGGTACGAACGGTTTTAAAGTAAAAATGGAAAATCATGAATGGTTCATTGTGATATGCTCACGTTGTCGTCAAAACCTAAAATTTGGTGATGTCACGTCGTTGTTTTGTGGAGTACGGCGAAGAAATGCACGGAAATTAGTGCTGCACGTGCAGCACGAGTATTTTTCCTTTTTCAACCAATAATATTCTTGCTTTGTGGCTTTGTCGTAGCCGTACCCGTCGTCTTTGCTTAAACTCCCAATGAATGAACGAACGAATAGTAGTAGAGAAACCACTAAATAGGAACACTATAAATTAAACAATTATTATAACAATTTAAAAAGGTAAAACTATTTACATGTGTATAATCAATAAATCGAAACCAGGATATAAAAGGTCAACACTAATGACCATCCGTCAAACTGACATTGAACATTTCCTTACAATTACACGATGCGATATCCCATCTTAATACGAGAAGCTTATCGCTGTAAAAAGAATGTAAACAGGCAGAATTAGAGCTTTAGTTCAACAAGAAATAGCGTTTCTAAGCAAACCGGCGCTGATCTACAGTATTTAGGTCTAAAAACCACTTTGAAGACGGTTAGCTTTTATTTGTTTTGTTGGGTACTACTATGTCGATACTGTCAGTTTGAGGGATGGCAATGAGTGTTGACCGATATAAAGTTGATGAGATTATTTACATGTGCGTGATTGGTTGCGGTCGCATTTAGGGAGTTAACACTAGTGTTAAATCAAGTTCTTTTGTTCAGTGTTCCCTAGGGATTCAAAACACCAGAGAGTTAAAACTCGAGTAGTTTCAACACTCTCAAGTGTGACTTGAACCATCGTCAAGAGTAAAGGTGTGGATTAAAGGGAGAGTTTCACGTCTCTGCGCATGGACGAACTGTCATGTCAGCCCAGTTAATTCTATTGTTATTGAAACAATCGAAACCATTGATGCAGGAAAAGGAAACAATGCCATAGAAGTGTAATTACTCATTGGAATTACTTTTGCAATCATTTCCTTTGTGTTATAAACCTACTGCAAGGAGCAAGGATGGCACAGTCGGTTAGTGCGCGACCTTGGTGCAAGAGGTCTTGAGTTCGATTCCCGGATCTCGCATCCTTGTTTCGACTTCTTTCCTTTCCGTGTAGCTAAGTAGCTTTAAATACCCGTGGAGAGGGGGGATTAAAATGAGCGCACCGTCGACCTCAGGTTTGTCAGTTGAATTACTGTTACGAGTTATCGACGTTAAATATGGTTGCTTTACTTTACTTTACTGCATGTGAATAGATAACTCGTGCGTTATGACAACTTGTGCGTAGAATAAAATGTTCGACCAGTACAATAAATTCGAGGCCATAATTAAATTTGATATTTTCTCTGTAAACCCACTATATCTTGAACCAAATTTGGGCCTCAGTCATTCAGTGTTATAGCTGTAATACTGTCAGTGATTAATGAACACCATCTGGTTCAGTAAGAAACCGTAAAATTTACAACTGGTAGCGCCGAAGCTTGGACATTTTCGCAAAACCGTGAAACTGCCCCTTTAAAACTATTAACAATTGCATATAAGCTTAATAAAATTCTAAGGTGTCTTATCATGTACCACATAAAATGCAATCCGAGCAAGATCACCAGCCGACAATGAATTTAAGGCGAGGTTTCCAATACGCTGCCTAAATACAGATAATGTAGGGAGGTCCCTAACATTTTTAGGCAGTAGATTCCATATAACTTAGGGCCAATGTATCTAATAGAATGCTTCCCTTGTGTAGTCTGGGTACGACGAAATCCTAGTTTCTCAATGAATATTTGGTGTCTTGTCCTTTGGAAAAGGTCTGCAATGTCTTTCGGACAGATGCTGTTCTTTGTCTTCTACAAAAGAACAGCTATCTCCTGTAAACGTCTGTTACTCAGGGTGCACAGGTTAGCCATACTCATTAATTCATCATAACTTGATGATCTGTCGCTGTAAACAGCTCTGAGTGCCCTTTCTTGTACACGTTCAAATTTTCTATTGTCGCTAGCACGACCGAAGTGCCAAACAAGGTGCGAATAAGTTAAATAGGGAAGAATAGCGGCTTTAAATAGTTGTAGCCGGCCAGTAGGTATTAAGTTTCTGAGTGGCATCAGGACCCCTACACTTACGTGCTCATCAAAACGAACGTGCCTATCTATTGATACTCTAAGTAATTAACGACGAAGGCTACAGCAACGACAACGCCAAAAGGCAGTAATACTGGGTGTGTTTACGCGCGGTTTTTCAGGGTTTGTAACTAGAATAGATACTCCAAAATAAGGTGATACACTTAGTTTTGTGTGTAGAAAGTACCAAACGATCTTACCAAAGTTTTACTAAGTATATGGTGTCTTAAGAACAATTTATGAAAGCTAGCCATTTGGAGTCGGCGCTTAGACCTAATCACTTGAGAAACGTGAAAAACTTGGTTAACTGAGGGGCTTCATACCTCTGTTGGTAGAGCATCGCACCGGCTTCCCATAGGTCAAGGGTTGGAGTCCCGATGAAACCGCCTGAATTTTTCAGGTGTCTATAAAGAGACAATTGCTTAAATTGTCCTCTTAGAGCGGTTTTCAAATGAGTGTCGAAAGTAATTAGCGAATTGCTTTGGTTTTTCATTACTTCACTCAGTGATTGGTTGAAAGTCCTCGCGCCACTTTTTGAACCAATCAGAAGTGAAACCAAAACCAATCATGGCTCGCGCGTGCACATTTTCCCGCTCTTCGTGTCGGCTACGTGTAATTACTTCAAGTTTTGATTGGTTTACTGGATTGTCTCTGTCCTTTTTGATTGGCCAAAGTAATTAGTTTGGTTTTGGTTTTACGACACTCAATTGAAACTCGCTCTAAGTGCGAGGATCACTTCCATCTTTCGTTTATAACCCGCACTCTTCAAATATACACTCCTTTCAATGTAAAGTAATGTAGGAGATAAGACAAGACCCTTCATGACGTCCCGCACGCTAGTCCGATACTCAACTGAACCAACTGGTACAACTCTTTGTTACCTGTCTAGGAACAACTGCCTTTTCTAAAGAACGTTTTGTCATTTTTTGTAGCGTAACAAAGGAAAGAACAGAAGTTATATTCCAAGGGACTAGGAATGCCACTATTACGCCAGATGAGGCGGGAGCGATTTGGGAGGAATATCAGTTTAAGTGTAAACCCGGTGATCCCAAGCGACGGCCGTGTGTTATTTCCCCGTATCATTACAGACTCGACTGGCTCATGTGGTTCGCAGCCTTTCAGGTTAGTTAACACGGAACTTATCCAAAGACTACGGTAAATCATGGCTACTTCTACCGAGAGAGAGGAAGACAATTTCAAATAAAGCCTGATTCCATGTTCCCTGCTAGCAGAAGTCTCTCTTCTCTTGTGTTCACTGGGCGGACGAGTACAGGAGAAGAGACTTCTGCCATTGGTCGAAACTCACTTTGATCCATCCGCTGTCCTCAACCTTGGACAGCACTCTTCAAACCGCATGGCCCATGATATGTTTGCTGACTGTGACTTGAGCCCGCCTTGTCCCGCGCATTCCTTTACAGTAATTCCGCTGTTGGTAAGTGAGCCCACACAACATGAAGTATAACTTGAGGGTTCGGTCGCTAAGTAACCGCCGCGCATGCTCAACACGGAGTTTCGTTTCAAGCCCTGCCCAGTGCTCAGCTTCTTGACCCACTCCCAGTGTCTGTCATCTCTATTATAACGTGAGGATAATTGTCATTTATTTTCCTATTTTTGTCAGAATTATCAATACAATCCCTGGTTGATCCACTTGGCCGCCAAACTTTTAGCGAACGATGAACAGGCCACATCTCTTATTGCACATAATCCATTTATGAACGGTACACCTCCAACGTAAGTACCTTGTAAAGTTATTTACTCCTATGTCATTTATAGCCATTTGAAAAGCTTATAAACTTGAAGGGTTTTCGACAGTTTTTCAATGTACCCAATTTGTCTGGAGAGTCCCAGACACGGGCAATTTTTTCCCGAAAGGAGGATTGCGCGGCGGCAAGAAATTTTTTTGGATGAAACTCTCAAGAATAGTTCGCCTGGCAAACAAGGGGATACTTTTATTCTCGTCGGAATTATTTAACACAACTTACAAGAGTTAAGGCCCAACGTTTCTTCATCAGAAATAATCTTAAGACTGTAACAAGTGTTGTTTTCTACGTTTGTTGATTAGCCTTTTCTTCTGATTAGATTTAAACACGTGTCAGGATAGTTATGGTGTCAAGTAAAATGCCTCCATCGTCACTGTTTAGTAGAGTGTGGGCAGAATGAATGGGCATAGCTTCTATGCGAAGGTGTTGACAGTACCGCTGATTGTGATATTTGACAAAAGACCATCGCCAAGTGAATGAAACAACTTGAGACTTCTAACGTTGTTGTAACGAAGCTTCATTACAACAACTGCTTAAATTGTTTCATCAAGATGATTTTTAGAATACTTGAACTGCGGATTAGAATGAAATGAGGGTTGGAAAAAGGACATGGGAGGTTGGAAAAAGGACATGGCCCAGTTGTTGAAAGGCCGATTAAGTTCATCCTGCATTACAGGAAAGTTATATGGCAGGTTATTTTTTGATAAAAAGAATTTTCCACGGGATTTTAATTAAGCTTTGACACAGAATTTTGCTTTCCTTCAGCTGAGGCTTATAAAACAAGGTTAAGGCTTTTTTGGCAGGCAAAATTCAAGCCTGGATTGGTATATTGTTAATCAGTTTTAGAACAGTGGGACCGTGGATGAGGGAGTGTGTGTGCTTATTTTCCTCGCCTAAGTCCGCCCAGCTTTACATAATGGCTGGGATGCTACTTCGGACGAAACTTCTTGGGAAAGGTGTTGTGGTAATGTTGCCTTTATTTTCTTCTCTAAAATCAGATTCATTCGTGGAGAGCACTACTTGTACAAGTTTACAAAGATCGGCAGCGAGGAAGCGAAGGCTGGATATTGGTGGAAACGCTCGAAAACAGGTTCCTATTTCCCACCTATTAACTTACAAGCTGTCAAGGAATATCT
>NC_090877.1:3434956-3437456 GCF_036669935.1 Montipora foliosa | reverse complement strand
ATAAACCCTTCACCTAACCACTCGACCACCACACCGCTAGCTGCTCAGGGACAATAATTTAAACAGTATTTGATAATGCTGTATTATCACTCACCAACAAACAACATTAAACACTACGAAAGGTCGGTTTCCAAACATCACGACAAAGCTAAACATTTTTAAGTCAAAGCTTACAGGCCTAAATTATTAATCTAGCTTAGGCCTAATTACTCTTCAGCAGCGATATTCTATGGTAGACTTAAATAAATGTTTATTTGAGACAGGCGGTGTCTTTGTCTTCAGTGGTAAAGCGGAAAGAAGCGGTTCCCATTGAGTAGAAACTCCGGATTCAAATCCAATCCACGGATATGATTTTTTATTGCCTTATTTTCTCTGCCACCACAAGTCCTGAGACACAGTGTCCAAAATTCACGATAATAGTGCATTCAAAGCAGATTAACAATTCAGGATAATCGCGAATTCAGGGGCGAGAACGTGTTGATTGGACGGGTGAAAGATCTGGGACAAGTGACAAAGCGAGGGGGAGGGGGAAAGGGGAGAGAAGCCTCCCCCTCTTTTTCGCGCCCTCCACCCCGTCGTTTTGTCATCCGGCCCAGACCTATCCCACGCGCGTCCAAAACATCTACCACCTGCGAGCAGTCTAGATTATTCTATACTCGTCATTATGTCAGGGTTTTCGAGAATCTTGCTGCTGTCGTTGGCAAAAGTGTCGCAGAGAAAGCGGTGCTGAGTAGTAAGCGGTATACTGCAGAGGAGGCGTTGTCCATCGGACTGGTGGATAAGGTTGTGCCCAGGGATAAAGTTCTGGAGGCAGCTAAATCGCAAATGGGGGAATGGACTGTGTTTTCAGGTAATTAATTTTTGTAGTAAATATTGTTCATGGAATATTTGTTAAAGTTTTCATTTGCATTCAGTAATTTTTCGGAACTCCTTCGTGATACCTTCGGAAATCTTCGGAATATTTTCGAACTCCTCCGGCGTCTACGAACTGATCGATAAGAATTGTTGCTCCTTTGAGGTAAAAATGTTGACGAATAAATGGAAGCCACACTCGAGTTTTTTAATCTTCCATAGTTTATCCCTCATACCCCCGTGATCTAAAGGAGTATTCTCCTAAGTAGTGCCATAGATTTCTTTTTTGGTTAGTCATGAGAATTTGGTGTTACATAAAAAAAAATTCTTAACTGATCGTAGTCTTCATTCTCGATACTTGTTTACTGGACAGTGTTTAAAAATTATGAGGAGAATTTACATACTGATTATTCTTGGGAGTCAACGGGCTAATTATTATAATTATTAATGTTGCTTTATTAACCCCTTCAGCGAGAACACTTGAAATCACCAAGAGGGTCATGCGTAGAGATGCTGTGGAGGCACTGGAAAGCAAGCGTGAGGAAGACATCAAGGAATTTGTTGACTGCATAACAGACGAAGAAGTTCAGAAAGCAATCGGAATGCAAATTGATAGAATAACAAAAAAGAAATAGATGAATTGTTCTGAATGTGGTTATTCTCAATAACGTACCCAGGACTGCCCATAGAATAGGCACTTTTGGAGTCCTTGCTTTTTAACCTAAATGAGTTTACAAATTAAATAAGACACGCCTAAAATTATCATTATACATTTGTATTTTTCTTGAGGTGCCTATAGCCCGAATAAGCCCTAATGGTTTCTATATGGGCAGCCTCGCCTTATGCTTTTCTTTTATTGATTATTTAATATCTGTCGTACTTTAATATATATTTATTTTGTAATTTAACGTGACAAAAGTGGCAAAAATAAACTGAACTGAACTGAACGGACTTCATACGCATCCTTGGTCGAAAACGTCTGGTCCGTGCGCATTATCTTTGAAGTTAGTAATACTGACCACCCTTTGATATTTTATGGAAAAAGAACCCCATAGTAAAGTCTCGCCCCTCTCTACCATGTCATCTATGAACTCCCTTGCAAAAAAAACGTTCATGAAATTAACAGTTTTTCACTCCTTTGGCTGATGATACTGAAACGTCTTCTTTCAACATAACGACATCTCCGAACTTTGCTGCCTTTTGGTTCAAGGCCAATCAGTTAACTTCTACATTCTGATAAAATTACACTTTTAATAGACATCTCTCGTGACATATATGTGGTACACGGCCATCGCTTGAAAAAAACCTTTCCCTTCTCATTACTTGCAATGCCGTGAAATAACTTCTCGAATACCCTCGGCTGCACCCGTCTGGCCTCGTAGCTCATTCGGTGAAGCAACGGTTAATCCAGTCCGTAGGCCGTTGGTCTAATTTCCAGCCTGGGTGTGTCCACTTCCATAACTTGGGCTAACGCGCGGATATATCCGAAGGGAATAATGATAATACTCAAAAATCCACTCCAATAGGTATCTCTGATTATTAAATACTGGATCATTGGATAATGCAATTCGAGAGTTTTGATTGGCCAAGCCATCATGGGTTATGAGCCATTATACCATGATCTACAAACACGGCGAGCATATGCGTG
>NC_090877.1:3424956-3432456 GCF_036669935.1 Montipora foliosa | reverse complement strand
TAATTAATGTCCGTAGACATACTTGTGGAAAGTGGACTTAAAATTGCTAGAAAGGCCTGTAATAGCGGCCTGGCTGATTTCCTGCGTGAGGCTACAAATTTCCAGTCGCACTGAGTTTAGCAAACTACTGACTTTGGCTTTTCAGGCTCATGGCCACAACTTATTTACCCTTTCTATTCTCAGTCCGTTAAGCAGTGACAACGGCAAGGTTAGTATTTCGACTTCAAGTTGTACAATACGGGCGAACTATCTTGTCACTGGATAGGTGCGAACAGTTTTAATGTAAAGGTAGAAATGAACGGGTCATTGTTGTATGATCGTGTTGTCGTCAAAATCTAAAATTTGGTGATTTCACATAGTTGTTTTGAGGAGTAAGGCAACGTAATGCAATGAAGCCGGTGTGTCGCACGTGCAGGACGAGTATTTTTCCTTTCAGTCCACCAAGGATAATAGGCAATGAATAGGGACTTTAAAATCTACGACGGCGACAGTCGACGAAAACGTCACCTCAAAATATCACTTGGCTCTCTCTCATAAGTCTTTCGCGATTATTCAGTCTCGTTCACATCCTACAATATGGTCGAAGTATCCTAAAAATAAATTGGTACGAGCGGTTTCAGAGTGAAAACAGAAAATGAAAGATTCTTTGTCAGGATGCTTACGTTGTCGTCAAAACCTCAAATCTGGTGATTTCACGTTGTCGTTATGCGGAGGACCGCAAACATACTTGCTAAAATCCGTGCTGCACAGTACATGCAGCACGATTCTTTTTCCTCTTTTAACCAATGATATTGTTTTGTGACGTTGTCGTTGCCGTAGCCGTCTTCGTTGCTTACTCTTGAGCCTGCACAGTAACACGTTCGCAAGCTCCTTTTTCCTTCCCAACCAAGCCCGAGATTTCGCATGAATGCTCAGAAAAACTGGGGAAAACGCTCAAGGTCATGGAATTACAGCGAACACTGAAAAATCGTTAAAAATACAATGTAATAAATGTCTAAAAGGTATGCTATATCTTTACGTTTACTGACTACTTTGATAAGTATATCTTGGTTTACAACTCTCAACTGCAATGTTCCCGATTAGCATTCGCTCTCCTCACTAGTCAAATAGATCTTTTTTGGCGTCTCCTTTTCCACGCTTTCTTCCGTTTCACCCGACTTCACCAAACTCTGTTCATCATCGTCTTCCCGAGCTACTTTCATCTTCGTCTTGCGCTTTTTGTTTTTTTTCTTCTTCACATGATCCACATCTCCAAGTTCCAGCATCTCCGTGAACAGCTCGTCCAGACTACCGAGCTCTTTTTCGAGTGTTTCTTCATCTTGGTTCAGTGCGGTATCTTTCTCAAAGGCGACGTTTTCTTCTCCACCTGTCGCTTTCTTTTTCTTTTTTCTTTTTGGCTTTTCTTTAGTCTCATCGACGGCTTTCCCCTCGGCGGCTTCTGGATCCTCACCGTCATTTCCTTTCAGCTTCTTTTTCTTTTTCTTCTGTTCTTCGTTTCGATCTCCTATTTCTTCACCAGTTTCGGCAGACACCATTCCTTTCTTTTTCTTTCCGCCACCACCGACAGCTGATTCATTTTCTTCAATATCTCCTTCTCCTCTTACTTTCTTCTTTTTCTTCAATTTTACCTCACTGAGGTTTGTTTCTTCCTTGTCGCCGTTTATTTCTGAAGAGATGTCTGTCTTGTTTTCTTTTTCATCTCCAGACAAACCGTTTCCTTTACTTTTCCCTTTCTTGTTGGTCTTCACATTCTCTTCGCTGCCTTTATCCTTTCCTTCTTCGGCCAAATCAGTTCTCTTTATCAGTTCCTCTTGCAGCCTTTTTTGTTTGATCTTTATACCAGAGCCGTCCTCAGAAACCTCGTTACCCTTTTTGTCATCCATGGCGACCCAAGCTTCTTTTGGCGGGTTCTCTTTTGGAGCTTCTCCTTCGTGACTTTTCTCTGCTTTCCCCTTCTCTTTCTTTCTAACTTCGATCTCCATATCGCTTTTGCAAGTACGCGATTCGGCATCACAAACTGGCGCTTGCCCAGACAGAATACTGTCCAACTCAGCATCGGTGACACAACGACTTTCTTGATCCCGTCGTACGTCGTCGAGGATTTTCAAAAGCTCAGCTTCTGGCGCAGCTTCTTCAACCACCGTTTCTCTTGGACTCATGATGCCGTCTCTTTGAATGGTAGTATCCGCGTTCTCTTTTTGTTCTTCAGTTGTGATTTCGAGCTCAGCGATCAGAAAAGCTGGGCTCTTCACGCTCACTGCACTCCCAGGACGATCCGTGATTCCGAATGTTGGTGTCATTGTTGTAATACCATCTTCGGCACCAGCCTCGTTTTCCGAACCGCTCTCGTCATTACTCGATTTGTTGTCTTCGGTATCGCTCTCGTCAATGTTCTCGCTATCACTGTCGCTTCCGTCAGAGGAATTTTCTCGGCCATTCACTTCTTCAAAAACTAAATCCTCCACCATTCGCTTCTGTTGATAGTGCTTCAATATTTCCTCAAGCTCTTCCTCGGTATACTGATTCAAAAAACGCTCGAACACAGGAATGGAGTCACAAAGTTCGGACTCGTAAAAATCCCAGTCCACCTCCATAAGTAGCCGTATCAGGTTTTTCTTCTTGTCCGTACAACTTTCCGTTTGAAACCACCTTGTCTTTCGCATGTCCTCGAAAGCGATGTTCCTCATAAAATGGATGGCATTGTCGGCGTTGTCAACGATTTTATCAAATTTGACCTCCAGGTCACTCTTAGGCTCTTTGTAAATTGGATGTATGGCATGGCCCATTGACTTGCCTATGTTTTCTTTGAGACGGTGAATCATGAAGTCCACTATCTCGTACTCATTCGATTGTTTTTCCACGTCGCTGCGAACTTCCGTAAAGGCATCGTTGATTATGGATATGAACATGTTGAGGAGAATAAACACCATTGATACCGTGTAAGTGTAGAAGAAGATTTGTCCAATGATGCGATTGGCGTGCTTCATTTCTTGCAAAGTAAACTTGCCCAGAAGAGTGTCCATCAGCGATGCGCAGCTTCGCCAAAATGTTCCAAACCCTGCCATGTACTGACCAAAAACTAGGCTTGCAAGGAGTGCAAACGCCAGAAACGCCACCGAGAACATGAACATGAAAGATACCAACTGGCCAATGCAACGTTTGAGGACCTGCTGTAGCATGGACATTCGACGGTTAAAGCGCAGAAGTCGAAACATCTTTAGAAATGAGAGGAAGACGATGACTCCAATGATGCATTTCAACCACTCGTCCAAGAAAGCCGTGTAGTGGAAGCTGACGAACCCTGTCCTGTCCTCTCGCATAAAATGCAGGGCATCTTCGGTGAACTTCATTCGCGTAAAGTACAAACCCACCGCAGATAACGACAGAAGTGTAAGTACAATTTCAAGGATACTCCATGGATCCCTCAAATGCTCCCTTCCTTTCTTGATGGACATTCTGATCTCTTTGAACACAAAGAAGGCACAGAACAACAGATACACGATTTCACAGGTTAACACGAAGTACCTCTCCCCACCTACGTACCGGAAGAGACGGAGCGTGAGAATGCTTGGGTATGCAGTGAGACTTCCGGTTGGAAGTTGTTCAAACAGAAGTGTCACCACACAAAACAGGTTAATGTTTGCGTTGTAAACAGCAAATTCAGAGAAGATGGCTCGTGTGTAACGATCCAACCAGTTGTTTTCTTCAAGCTCTCGAACTAATTTGAGGGACTCGCTCAAGTCGTTGGGTAACACCTGCACGTAACCTGCAACAAAATCGAACATGCAAACGTCAGAAAACGACCGGTGGCTCAGTTAGTAGAGCATCGGACATTCGTGCTGGAGGTCGCGGGCTCAAACGCCGGTCATACCAACACTCAAGGTCTTAAAAAGTGACTCCCTTGTAATTTCTTCAGCAAATTTTCAAGTCTTCCCGTATAAGGACTATAACCTGTAGGCCCCGTCACGGTCTCACAACCTTTCCTTTAATCAACCGGCAACACTGTGGACGTCAAAAAAACCCACACACTATTCATGAAAAGTATGAGGGAAGACCCCTGGTGTTGTGGTCTGTCCTCCATTCACATGCTTTCGTGGGTTGGGGGGCTGGGTGAGATTAAATATGCACTGATAGCGGCTGCCAGAGGTGCCTTTAAATGCTGACGTCCATTGTCACCCCAGAGAAAGAATTGTGACATGTACGGTATATAAATCCTTTACCGTTACCATATTCTTTCTCCTACGCGATAAACGTGAACCGTCTAAAAACTCTCTGTAGTCTCGGAAATTATAGCCCAACAAAAAGGTCTACATTTCAAGAAACTCAAATTAAGATAAGGCTGCCAAATCTACGAAGTTACCTCCTGCGCTGTAGGTCGCCTTGTAACCCCAGTACGGATAAGTCTTTAGTTCCTCTCCCGTTTGAAAGTCCCAAGGGCCTTTCTCAGTTGGCTCGACTGTGGTTGTGTGGGTAGGGGTAGGGGTAGATGAGGCATTATCGTGCAGTTCTTGCCGTTTAGGCTTCCATCCAGGTAAGAAAGAATTCTGGTCCTGTTCCGCGATACTGTAGAAATCGTTGCATTCTTTGATGAAATATAGGAACAGGCGCTTGTAAGTGCAGGTATCTGTCAAAACAAGAGACAGTTTGATCGAGATCAAGCGACAGTTCAGAGAATCAAAATGAATACTTCCGATCACCAGGCCCGAATGTTTTACTTTCGACCTAACAAAGTCGTCCCGATTTTCCAAAAAAAGAATGGAATTGCTCTTTTTGAAAAAAAAAAAAAAAAAAGGGAAATAATTCAGCCAGGAGAGACAAATATTACTGGTAAACTCTCAAAGGCTATGTCCCCTTTGGCGCTCCCCTAGGAGTAACAGTACTAGATTTTACTAGTCAATGGGAGGTACCCAAGGGGGCTAAAGGGCAAACCAAAGAAAATGACGCCTTCTCAAAACACCTCCTCAGTATTTCTCTAATTCTCCGAAAGACAATAGAAAATGTAGAGGCAAAACCACCGTCTTCTAGATTATAAAGTGGAACTTATTGAGGGAAACAACAAGCAACTAAAATCAAGAAAAAGCTTCTGCTGCCTTTTAGTGAAGAGCGTTTTAATAGAGTTTGGATGGAACACTTGTCAGTCCCAAGTTATGAAACAACGCTATGACAAATCCTTATTGAGGATGACAGGGAAGTCTTGTGGAGGACGGGGACAATGATCCCTGGGGGACGTATTACGAAAAAGCAGTTTGAATTTGTTTCGAAGTGAATGTCGCGGAAGTCAATAGGACTTTCGGTGACGTTATTCTTGGTTTGCACTCACGTGACTAGCGGCCATGTTTTTCCAGCGAAAGAAAACAAGCTAAACCTCCTGGAGGTTAATTTGGATAATCAACGTGGCCGAAAAGTTAAGTCTTCTCTGGCAACGCAAACATAAGAATAAGTCTAAAAGGTTATGCGCCAGTGAGGCCAGCAGCGGCAAATTAAAAGAACAAGATCAAACACGCGCAGAGTGCGTGTGGCCATTCCCTTTCGTAACAACACGATGGACGAATTGGAAAACAAAGATTGAAGGAATTAACTAGACAAATCGACTCGACAGGGATTTTGCAGTATATTTGGAAACGGACTAAGCTAAACGTCTCTCCTCTTCAAACGAATAAAATTTTCGAAACCAAAACAAAACGGTACCTTTCTTGATCCTAAGTTGCCTCAGACGAGCCATACTCAAGACCCAGGCAGTAGGAACGTCGGCAACGAATCCTTTATCATAGGCTGTTAAGTTGTCGTAGTACAATTGAGGCATCAAAGAAGGTATGAACGTCTCGTTCAGCCATTGCCAGTAGTGGTGTATTTCGTGCACCTTGACAATGAAAAAAATATCCGTGTTTTTATACAACTCAGCTATAACACGAGCAAGTGCAAAACAAAAGTCACAAGTCACAGGTCATTGTTTTACCAATACAGGAACAACCCTAACCGTTTACCAATGCTAACCTAAGGCCTAAAAACTTTTGTTTAGGCCTAATTAGGCCTAAGGACAGCTTTAATGAATGTTTAGGTTTCTTTCCCTATTGGTAAAACAATGACCTGTGACTTGTGACCTGTGTTTTGTACATGCCGCTATAAAACGGTTCCCACGAGTCAAGGCTATTTGATAATATTTGAGACGGGACCTTTACGGTTTAACTTCCTTACCCGAGAGGATGGTGGGGCAAGGGTGGTGTAGTGGCCCGATGCAGTAGCTCAGACTCGCAGTTTTCAACTCTCACATACTCTTGTATCGCCCGTTTCAGTTTGCCCCTTCTGGAATGTTTGAGGTAGTTTATTTTCACCGGTCTGACCGGTGGTGCTCAAGTCTCCCTTCCCAAGGATCACAACAAATTCGCATGAATCACTCTGATTGACGTGCAATTTTATGCAAACGCATTGCGGATTGGGTCGGGTTCCGAAATTGAAATCTAGAATCTGGAATCTAGAATCAGGAATTGAAATTTGTATGTTGGCCCGACCGGGATATACACCTCCAGTCTTCAACCAACTGAACTAAGTTGTGGATTACAGATAAGAGGAAGCACTCGATTCATGTTAATTCATACGCCCATCAGCCGCTCCGCTGCCGTATATGTAAGGTTTATGATAAACTGACAGGTCTTAAGCATACCTTTTCGTATGTTAGGTTCCCACTGTAGGCAGCTTTTTCAAAGATGTTGCTCATGTATCTCGTCACCTTAGACGTTGTTAGATCTCTGTTTCCGTAGCTTATGGTGAGAAGTACCAACAGAAATATGACATACCAGATTATTTCCCTAATGATTGATTTCATTTGCTTTTCCTTCATTCGCAGTTTGCGCGCAATCTCCAACTTCGCCTCATCGGGGGGTTTGTCGTTGATCAGCTGTTTCAGTTCCTGTTGGGTTTCAAGATCCAGATCTTCTGTGGTCTTATGCAACCATTCCTCGTCGTTCGCGAGGGCGTTCGCGTCCGTCAAAGAGTCCTGTTCGGCCTTATTGGGGTCTTTGACGAGGATCGCAAAGAAGGTAGCCAACGCAAAGACTTTGATAGGTTGGTTCAGAAGCACGTCTTGCAGGAATGATATAGACATTGACATGAGCCACTGGGCAGACTTTTCAGGTTCGAACTCCATTCCGTACATAACGACAAATGATGCTGAGGCACAGGTAGCAACAAAGGCAAGACCGTACGCTATGTAAACAAACCAGTGAGGGAGGCCAGGTTGCTTTGACGTCACGGGTTTTTTCTCATCTTCGGCTGCCTCGATATCAACGTCATCTGCACGCGTGCCTTGTGGCTTTGCTGTGTATCGATTCGCCTTCGGTCTTGCCTTCCGGAAGATAGTGACAATGATTAGATTGACTGGAAACACTACCACGCTACTCACTATACCGATCGAAACTTGGCGAATGGAAAAGCTGAAGCCCATTATCCTGATAGCGTTCTGGGGCGTTTGGTTCTTTCCCACTTCGTAATACATCGCGTTTG
>NC_090877.1:3419956-3422456 GCF_036669935.1 Montipora foliosa | reverse complement strand
AGAGAATGGGAAAGAAATGTACAAATTTTAAAGCGCACGTGCACAGCCATTGTTATGCTTATTGATGTCCATCGTTTGAAGGCGTTCTCGCTCAGGTTGCCGTCCTAGATCTTAAGGTCCCTATTATTGGCTAAAAGACGGAACATACTCTTGCTGCACGCATTTTTGTGTATTTCTCTCCCTTACTGAGAAAAAAAAAAACAGATTTAAGGTTGTAACGACAACCTATGCACACAGCAGTGAATCTTTTATTCTCTCTTTTTAATTCAAATCCATCTATACCTATCCAGTTATAGGATAAATCGCGCCCATATTGTACAATGTAAACACGATGGATTAAACCTAATATTTTGAAGTGATGTTTTCGTCGCTGTAACCGTCGTCGGTCCTAAACTCCCTATTTATTCATCTCAACGAAACAACCCACCTGTTTTGAAGTTTTTCCTGTTGTTATCCTTCAAAACCCTTGGCTCACTGTCTCCGAGACCTCCAGTCAGAACGATCGAAACTTCAGCACTTGTGCCGCCTCCTCGCGCAAATCCCGTGTGAACATGTATTTCATAGCAATACGTATCTCTTGAGTCGTTGTCAGGAAGTGGGCTTACTCCAGTCTGCAAAAAAACTCGCTTGTGAGTAGCCTGTCAGTTTACGTGAACTACACTCTGGACTTTGACGTCAGTACATGTCACCCAAAACAATCCTCACTCACCCGGACGATCGTACTCATACTTCACTCCAGACTATTTTGCGATATTTTACGCGAGAGTGCTACACGAACAGAGATTCGTGCGAGACATATCGGGCTCAGTCCTGATTGGAACCAAACTGTCTCATGCTTGCCACAACTGACATGATCTTGAGATTGGTCTGTATTATAGGCGAATCTTTGCTGACTTCATTTTTTTACATTTTGTCTCATCAACATACGAGTTTGCTGACCGCAGGAATCGTGCTATTTACAAATTGACTTGAAAAGGTAAAAGAACGTGTAAAACCACAGGTAACTCAGGCTCACTGTGTGCGTCACGTAGGTATTAAAATATTGAGAACATATGAGCCGAAGTTTAGGTCTGAAAATTTGCTAGAAAATGGTAATAAAAATCGATAAAGCTTACCATGTGGTGAGCTGTTGTTTTCTTTAATACGCAGACGAAGTTTCGGGGAAAATGGTCCCCGTTCACCTTCCTTCATAATATAGTGACAAGGTAGGAGACGGAAGCCAGCTTATGGACTCCGATCGACCCAAAACAAGCACAATTTTTTTCGCGAAAATCGAATCCAGTCGCTAAATAAACACGCCAGACTCGTGGAACATGAATTTCTCTAAACCATGAATCCACTGAAGCATCTCCAGGTAGCAACGCGAAGCCACCAGACTCCGTAAAACTTGTAAGTTAACCTGCTAAAATGGCGGCCAGAAAGCGTTGTACTCGCGAAGTGTCCAATTCAAAACGCCTGGTGACGAGTATAATAAGTCCCCCTGGAGGGAGGGGAGTCCCAGATTGCTCAGTGACTTTTGTTTTTAGCAATGTGGGACTCCCCTTCCTCCAGAACTTATTAAACTCGTCACCAGGCGTCTAGAGTTCAGCGCCATTTTGAATTGGAGACTTCGCAAGTACAACGCTTTCTGGCCGCCATTTTAGCAGGTTAACTTACAAGTTTTACGGAGTCTGGTGGCTTCGCGTTGCTACCTGGAGATGCTTCAGTGGATTCATGGTTTAGAGACATTCATGGTCCACGAGCCTGGCGTGTTTATTTAGCGACTGGATTCGATTTTCGCGAAAAAAATCGTGCTTGTTTTGGGTCGATCGGAGTCCATAAGCTGGCTTCCGTCTCCTACCTTGTCACTATATTATGAAGGAAGGTGAACGGGGACCATTTTCCCCGAAACTTCGTGTACGTATTAAAGACAACAACAGCTCACCACATGGTAAGTTTTATCGATTTTTATTTCCATTTTCTAGCAAATTTTCAGACCTAAACTTCGGCTCATATGTTCTCAATATTTTAATACCTACGTGACGCACACAGTGAGCCTGGGTTACCTGTGATAAAACTTAGCTTTAATAACGAGCGAGTTATTAGCCACCAAAAACTAAGAAAATCGTAGGTGGCAAAAGCGCTGATGAGTCCATACATTCTTTGTCAAATTTAAAAATTTCAAAGCGTCATTACTTTCAATTGCGCCTAAAGCTTCAGAGATAGCTCATAGAGCAATTTTCAATTGAGTGTCGAAAGTAATTAGCGAATTGCTTTGGTTTTGCATTACTTCACTCAGTGATTGGTTCAAAGTTTTTGCGCCATTTTTTCAACCAATAAAAAGTGAAACCAGAACCAATCGTTGAGGAGCAGTCGTGGCTCAGTTGGCTAGTGCGCGGTTTTCTGAGCGGGAGGTCCCCGGTTCGATCCTCGGTGACTTAAACGTTTGTTTCGATTTTCCTCTGATCCGTGTAGCTATAGCTTTAAATACCCGTAAAACGGAGCAATGACAGAGGGAGCG
>NC_090877.1:3404956-3414956 GCF_036669935.1 Montipora foliosa | reverse complement strand
TTCGATAAGCCAGTCAAATGTTTTGCATTTTTGGTTAGGTTCTGTTTTTACGTTTATTTTTCAAGGTTATGTGAAAGTCGCTCTACCGGTTATTCCATTAGGCGACGTGCTTTGAATACGAGAGATAAAACAGCTAACGAGGCTGGATAGCGCTGCCTTAGTTATAACCAATCTCCTCTCTAACAAGAGAGCTGGGATGGAGCAGCGGTCCCACCAATGTGGACCAGGTTAAACTCCCATATTTGGCGTCGTATGTGGGTTGAGTTTGTTGGTTCTTTACTCGTCTCCGAGAGGTTTTTGTCCAGGTATGCTCCGCTTTTGCCCTCTCCTCAAAAACCACCTTACGATTTTGAAATGATTTGATTTGATTTCTTCATAGTGTCCCAAATTAGTGCCCGCGCTCTTAACACAGTCGACTCTCCAACAAAAATTATTATTGTTATGTTTGGATACTTGAAAATTTCGCTTCCCTTTGCAAATTTTTAAAGGGGGTGCTTCTTAACTACCAAACCGTTGCTATGGACCCCTTCAAATAGTCATTTTTGGAATTCCTTTAACTCTACAGTTAT
Source organism: Montipora foliosa (assembly GCF_036669935.1). Taxonomy (NCBI): domain Eukaryota; kingdom Metazoa; phylum Cnidaria; class Anthozoa; order Scleractinia; family Acroporidae; genus Montipora; species Montipora foliosa. The sequence goes on along the minus strand of NC_090877.1, from coordinate 3,414,387 downwards.
CCTTTTTGCAAAGTGTGTGCTATTTATTATTCCTTTGTCTGGTTCGACTCACGACCATATTTGGTAAGTCACGCGACCAAAACAGGAAATGCCTAAAAACTTAGCAACTTAACTACCGGTGTGTTTTTCACAAATTTTGAACGCAACAGTTTCAGATCACTCTAACAAATCTGTAGCATGAATTTTAAAAGAAATTATTTCTCAAAAAAATCATGACGTCATAAGGTCCTCCTTAGATACGCTTTTCAAAACATCAGTTCCATTTTTTTGTCCAAATAGAAATTCCATGCTACACTTTACGAAAAATAATGGGGTGGTTCCCATCCGGTGACCGCCTCTTCCTTTCGTTTCCTGAGAGCTTTTACCTCTTTTTCACCGAAACGCACGGCAGAGGGCTGAGACTAGTTGCGCATGCACCTTCTGATTGAAGTGGTGTCAGATTTTCATTGAAAAAGTTAGTCAAAGAACCATATGTGCAACCATTTTGTGGGGATCTTGACTAAACAGCTTCCTTGGCTACCATTTTCTTTCTGTAGTTAAGAGCCACTCCCCTTTAATAAGCTGCATTTGAAGTTGCATTTGAAAATATTTCCCCGCATTAGCCTCCATTGCAAGCTAGTTCCAGTCCAATACTGAGAATACGAATATGGTCTATTAAATGTAAGAATTTCTTTTTAACAAAAGGGCTCTGGAATATTGACAAAATCTATTTGAGACAGCAAGGGAAATAAAGAGCTACTTCGAGGAAATTTTGGAGAAAGACTTACTACTCTTTGAACGCTTGAATTAGTCGCGAAAGAGGATGAAAAATTAGATGGCAACACAGCTTCGGTTCCCTCGAGGGATATTGTTTTGTTGCCAAGCTCGTCTAGCTTTTCCTTGCGGACAGCTGCAGTTATAGATGTCGAACTCAATTCTTTCTCTTCCTCCCCTGGGATTAGGGTCGTCCCCACGGCTCCCATCAGATTGTTTAAAGTGTCCCGTGCCGTCTTGGACATATTTCTGCCATCCTGTAATTAATAGTAATAATAATCATCATCCATGAGTGCTGACCTTGACAAGTGGACAAAAAAAATTAGCGTGGAGTACCCCGTACAGCTTTTACAGAAGGACTCCCTCTTAGAAACTAAGAAGATTATCAGGAGAGTGTTTTGTGTTTAAGGTTCATTGGAGTTATGTGGATACCCAAGGTTACAGGTGGTAACCATCTATCCACACAAACTGTACCTAAGTCGATGAGGAACGATAATTATAACAATAGTAATGCGAAAGTCTTGTTGTCGCTAAATCGAGATTGCCTTAATAAATATATATATATATATATATATATATATATATATTTAAAGTGCTACTATGATTAAGAAATCACTTCCTTTTTTTCCCTTCAGAGTTTGAAAGTGTGTTTACTTAACACCTGACTTTGACCTGAATTTTGACCTCTTTTCTTTGAATGTAAGTTTTGGATTTCATGGTCCGCAATAGCCCTTTTTCGATATATTAAAATTCAATCCCAAACAAAAGACATCATCTTGAGGCTCTGGGGAATAAACTCGTACAAATCGTTATATTTATTTCCCAGAGCCTCGAGATGATGCCTTTTGTTTAGGACTGAATTTTAATATATCGACATTGGTCTATTACTCACGTTCAAACCTCAGAAGGTTGGATCTAAGTAAAAGTGTTGTCACTTACTCACTAGCTTAAAATTTCAGCGTGTAAATGCAGTTTATTACATATGCAAAACACGAATTAAAAGGTCTGAAAGCCCGAAACTCCCGTGCTGCACATTAATTCAGCCGTGAACACACGCATGGCATTCTTAGGGCCCGATTACATGGCGGATTTCAGCCCGGTTAACCGGGCTTAGTTTTCAGCCCGGGTTCTAAAAGAAATCCTCTTGAAATGAAAGTGGCGATTACATGGAGAAGCTCAGTTTCAGCCTGGGTTTAAAAACCTTGTCCGGTTTGTGAAACGGGCTGAAAAATCCATTCAATGTTTATCATTTTTTCAGCCCGGGCTGAAAAAGGAACGTGAGCATGCGCATCGGCTGTATTTTCGCATTACAGTAAAATTTCCCATGGAAACTTGCGTTTTGCGCCCGGGCTGAAATTGAGCATGTAATTGGAACAATGTCTCAGCCCGGTGCGCGGAGCGAGATTTCAGACCGGGATGAAACTCGCCATGTAATCGGTCAATCAGTTAGGAGCACAAGCAGGTCAATTTGTTGGGTAGGGTCGTACCTCTTGTTGAACACTATATTTTATAGGCTGTATAGTGTCGTACTTCCTATTGTTTTCTGTGCTAAATCCATTGTTATCTTTGTTCGTTCTATTGTTCTTTTGGCCAATCCTGAAGCTCCTTCAATGAGGTACGACACGACCCAATTTGTTGGGATCATGTGTTCCCATCTTCACTGTCATTGCGTCTCATCGAGAGACAATTGCTTAAATTGTCCAAACAACTGCAAGGTTCACTTCTCTCTTATGGAGTTTGTCTGAATTAGCTAACTTGCCCGCCGAAACCACTCTTTGCGACAAAGACCTCGAAATAGACAAGTGATTCTGGTCCGAAGTTACATGCGCTAAAAGGGGAAGGAAAGTTGGGGGCAAGGCGAGTGCCGAAATGGGAGGACTGGGGAGAGCTCTGGCCCTCCTCTCCCCAGTCCCTCTCCATTTCGTCTCTCGCACTCTCCTTTCCTCCCCTTTTAACGCTTGCCACGCAGGCTACTCCTACTACTACTTACGTAATTAACCCAAGCTACCAAGACAGTAGAACACTTCCCTTCAAGGAATACATGATCCCATTTCTTCTGTCCAGGGTACTAGCATTTCTTGTTTGTTTTCGTGTGCTAGAGTACGGACAATAGTACCGGACAAATTACGCTTTCAGTTTCACTCAATCAGAGGCATAAGCGAACTTAATTACTTAATTACGTCTTAAAGGCGCGTTTTTCAGCGCATACTTAGTGCAAGCTACATGAAATGCGTACGGCTGTTTCGATGATCGCCTTTTGTTGTAATAGGTCAGTTTAGTTTCTAACAAAGCCGAATTGCTATCGTTAACTGTTTCATTTATTCCATTAACTGAAACTATCTTTTAAAATGTTTTTAAGGCACCCTTCTCCCGATGCCATCATAATCTATAAACGTACCTCTCTAGAAGTGTTTATTGCACGAACGACATTGTCTGTAGTACCAACTAAAATTCCTGCAGATTCCTCTATTTGTTCGCTCGAGGCCTCTCCTCCCTCAGCTTGCTTTAAAATCGCGTCACTGCCGCTCTTCGTGGAATCAGAAAGTTTTTTCTGTTGGACAAAAGAAATGGAAATAAATGCGCCAGCTGGTGCTATGCGCCTCGACACTAAATCCTATTGTTTAAAAGTTCGAATCTCTTGGAACAGTATTCAGAGATAGGAATCCCCAATCTGGGGCGCCCAACTACTATCTTTCCTCTCGATAAAAAATACACATTGTGTCAGCTGTGCCGTGTAAAGCAGTCTAGCTTAAAATTTCAGCGTGTAAATGCAACTTATTATAAATACGAAACACTAGTTTATAAGTCTGAACGCTCGAAATTCCCGTGTTGCATATTAATTCAGACGTGTACACTTGCATTGCATTCTTAAACTAGTGAGTCTTTTAAAGTTACTAATGGCGGGCCATTTAATAGGAAAATTCCAGAAAAATAAACAAGCGTCTTTGTAAATCAAAGCTTACAACTCGGGTCACTTATTGTTTAGTCAAAGTCCTACTACGATCAAAAATCACTTCTCATTTTTCTTCACATTTCGAAAGTTCTTGAGCTGAATACCCGAAATGCGACATTTTATGTAATCAGTTCAAGAGAAAAACTATTTTGACGGGAATTTTTTCATTTAAAGTGGTACTATGATCAAAAAATCATTTCCTTAAAAACTTCAGTATTTGCCAACTGAAAAACGTTTAGTTGATTTCTTTTTCATTGACAAAAGTATTCAAATTTCAACTCCACCACACAGACAAATGCAATCCATTAGATTTATTTTGGTTTCTTTTGGCCTCGCACCAGCAGCAGGCATGAACCACCTTCATGCGAAACTATAACAACAAACTATCTACAGGAAAGTGATTCCCTGTGACACTGCCGGATACGAAAAACCAAAAAGACCCCGTGAGGTACAAAAGATGGAAACGTATTCCCCGAACCAATGCGGTGCCACGATCGCCCCGGGGTTTAAAGGGTCTCTAGTTATAAAACAATAACGATTCATTAAAAGAAACAAAAGTTACACGGACTGATGCAGGCCTAGAATGGCTCACCACGTGTACACTTGCATTGCATTCTTAAACTAGTGAGTCTTTTAAAGTTACTAATGGCGGGCCATTTAATAGGAAAATTCCAGAAAAATTTACAAGCGTCTTTGTAAATCAAAGCTTACAACTCGGGTCACTTATTGTTTAGTCAAAGTCCTACTACGATCAAAAATCACTTCTCATTTTTCTTCACATTTCGAAAGTTCTTGAGCTGAATACCCGAAATGCGACATTTTATGTAATCAGTTCAAGAGAAAAACTATTTTGACGGGAATTTTTTCATTTAAAGTGGTACTATGATCAAAAAATCATTTCCTTTTTTTCTTCTGATTTTGAAAGCGTGTTCGCTTAACACCTAACTGGCAAAATTTTGAGCTTTGAGTTTTATCCAAAGGCTGTTTAAGTTTTGGATTTCATGGTCCGCCATTACTCACGTTCAAAACTGGCCGATTGGACCTCAGAGGGTTGGATCTAGAGAAAATGACGTCATTTACTCACTAGCTTAAAATTTCAGCGTGTAAACGCAATTTATCATATATGCAAAACACGGGTTGAAAAGTCTGAAAGCCCGAAACTCCCGTGCTGCATATTAATTAGGCCGCGTACACACGCATTGCATTCTTAAACTAGTGAGTGTTTGACGTCATTTTCTCCTCGACCCAGCTCTCTCAAGATTTTGAAGTTAGTAATGGCGGACCAATAAATAAGAAAATTCCAGCTAAAATAAACAGGTGTCTTTTTGAAATCAGAACTTAAAACTTGGGTGAGTTAGTGTTTAGTTAACATAGTTTTGAAATCCAAAGGAAAAACAAAATTTTTTTTTTAGTCGTAGTACCACTTTAACGGTCCCCCATTAGCTGTTGTGGCTCTGACAGATAAGCACTCGGAGAGCTGGATCGAGGAGAATATGACGTCATTTACCCACTTTCTTAAAAATGCAGTTTGTGAATGCGGCATAATTAGTATGCAGAACTGACACAAATTTGACAACCTGAAAACCAAAAACTCTCGTGCTGCATACTAATTAGCCGCATTCAAACACTTCATTTTTAATCTAGTGAGTAAATGAGGTCACTTTCTCCACGATCCAGATCGCTGAAAGTCGCACCAAGTAATGGCGGTATATTAAATGAAAAAAGTGGAGCTAAAATAAACGGTCTTCCTCTTGAAATTACCACAAAAAAATTCGCCTGTTGAGCATTCAACGCAAGTTCTATCGAAATGTAATTTTTTTTTCATCGTAGATGCATTTTAACATAATTTTGTAATCCAAAGAAAAAGAAAAATTGATTTTTCTTGGTCATAGTAGCACTTTAAGTCATCCATGAAAAGGTGGTGTTAATCTACTTTCCTTTGCCCAAAGTCTAGGTCTTACCTCCTTCCATAATATTTGCGAGAATGGTTATAGTGCAAATTACAATACAACGAAGGTGAAAGACTTTTACCCTGAAAAAATCCCTCATTAATATTAACTTTCGCCAACGTTTCTCCACATGTTGTCAAAACTGCTTGTCAGTTCGTCAACGATCTCTTAACAACGGTTAATTTACGCATAGACTCTTGCACTAGTTCAAGATCATCACCACCATCATGCACCTATTTACAATTAAAATTTTTCACAGGCCAAAAATTAAACCCTCAGTTTATGCCTTGATTTGGCTCCTTGTCAATTTCTTGCTCCAAGCCCTCGTTTCTCATCTATCTACTTACGTTCATCTTTGGAGTGTTGTCTTCTAGTTTATTAGTAACTGCTTTTATGGCGGTAAACATTTGCGTCATATCCTTTAAATCCATTTCTTCCGTCAATTGCGTGTCTTCCCCCAATAAGGCGTTGAAACAAGCTTCCTTGATCTACGAATGAATACACGAAAATTGCTTTTTAAGAATAGGTTATAAAAACACGAGAGAGAGAGAGAGAGAGAGAGAGAGTGTGTGTGTGTGTGTGTGTGTGTGTATTAATAGGACAAACTGCAAAAATAGTAAGGGAAGTCGCTTCCGTCTTTGGCGGCAGGCACCTTGGTCCAGTTCTTAGCTCCCCGGAAAGTGAAAGTGGATTTATCTCAATTAAAGAGAGAGTATCGCGGTATTGCGCATGTTCTAGCCGCAGCGAATGTCACCGGTTGTAAGCCAATCGAAAGCCACGTTATAATCCGTGGGGGAAATTTACACGTACGCGAAAAAATTTCTCGCTCAGTCATCCGCGAAGTCGACCGTCCTTGGCTGATTAGTGATTGTTTAATAATCGAGAAATTTTTACGCTTACGTGTAAATTTCCTGCAGGAATTATATCATTGCTTCCGATTGGCTGATTATGACATATGTTACAGCTACAACGTGCGCAATACCGAGAGCCCTTTGACCAATTAAAAGTAACTAACTCGACGTCATAGCGCCACCGAACCGGACCTGCCTTTGCTTTTTTTTTCGGAAAAGATAGTCGAAAAATAGATCGATCTGCAAAAGTGCTGTGGCATATGCTGAGAAGGGGAGTTGTTCGCTTTTAGTCATGGGCTCATTGGTTTCATTACTCGGAATATATTCCGAGTTTTAATCTGGATAAAATTTAGTTTTTTGGGCAGTAAAATGCACAAAGAATTAGGAAGCAGGGACTTCATTGGTTAAGGTGGCTTAATACAGTTTTCCGAAAAACATATAGACGTAAACAAACTTAGAAAGTGTCCTCCTCTGTCAATGCAATAACAAAATCGGCTATTCAGTCCTTCAGTCCAACTTGCTTTTAGACCCTCTAAACCTTCCAAACTAAATGCACCTATTTCTGTTTCTCATATATTCCGACTAAACGCTTCTAGAGCGTCTTGCTCAATCTAACTTGGGTATTAAAAAAAATATATGGCAAATTATGGTATCCGTTAAGGTGCTACTTCTGAATCTTCCACTCTGCCTTGTCACTGAACTGGTAATGGTATTCTTGGCTTGCATTTGACGTCATCGCGGACATGTTGGTGAACTGAACAATAGCGAATTTTTTTTTTTTTTGAGAATTGGTATCTATTATTAGGCAAACCGCGAGCAATATTTGCTTTTGTTTTGTGCATCAACATGGCCGTCAAATCACGTGAGTGCAAGCCGAGAATTCATTATTCTGATCCTTATGCGATCGGTCAACACTTATGGCCATCCCTCAAACTGACATTTCCCTTTTTATTCAACTTACACGACGTACAATCTACTTTAGACTTCAAATCTACTTCAAAGAAACAAACATTTTCAACATGCAGAGAAGATTTAGAACAAGCGAAGCAAAGAGTTGAACTCGGATCGATGGCTTCTCCGTGCGGTTCCCGATATCCACTTGACAAACGAGACAAGCTCCCGGACAGTCGAACTTTTTAGAGTATTGACATAGTGATACCCAGCAAAATAATTGAAAGCGAACCATCTTCAAAGTGGTTTTTAGACCTAAATACTGTAGATCAGCGCGGCTTTGCTTAGAAACGCTATTTCTTGTTGAACTAAAGCTCTAATTCTGCCTTGTCATATTAAGATGGGATATTGCGTCGTGTAATTGTAAGGAAATGTCCAATGTCAGTTTGACGGATGGCCATAAGTGTTGACCTATGCGATGTCTCAGTAACATAATCAGTTAACACTTTGCCACTACAGTCTCCATTATTAAAGAGTAATGAAAATACCATAACTGACTTGGATTGCGTTTATCTAGATAAATTTGTAAACTTTCCTTTTCAATCCCGGTGGTTATTGAAGAATTTGTTCCTTAAAAACTTCAGTATTTGCCAACTGAAAAACGTTTAGTTGATTTCTTTTTCATTGACAAAAGTATTCAAATTTCAACTCCACCACACAGACAAATGCAATCCATTAGATTTATTTTGGTTTCTTTTGGCCTCGCACCAGCAGCAGGCATGAACCACCTTCATGCGAAACTATAACAACAAACTATCTACAGGAAAGTGATTCCCTGTGACACTGCCGGATACGAAAAACCAAAAAGACCCCGTGAGGTACAAAAGATGGAAACGTATTCCCCGAACCAATGCGGTGCCACGATCGCCCCGGGGTTTAAAGGGTCTCTAGTTATAAAACAATAACGATTCATTAAAAGAAACAAAAGTTACACGGACTGATGCAGGCCTAGAATGGCTCACCACGTGATGAACTAACACTTTATGGACAACCTGATACCCATCATGCCTCGCACCAATCGTACCCAGACCCTTCTGTTCCCGTGCCGTAGAATATCAATTTCTGTCTTGTTTGCACGCTCAACCGTCAGAAGTTACATTTTCCGCTCCTCAAAATAAGGATTGCAGTGTTTGAGGATGGAAACTCGATCTCAACTCAATAGGAGTTTTGATAAATTAAAATGGCAACGCGTACAAGCATATGGCAACGACCTTTGCGGAGAAACGTAACATAGCTGATATTACAAGAATAGTTTTCTTAGTTATATTGTTCAAGACTTCTTTCTGTCTTACTAATTTTGTCCAATTTACGCCAGGAATAGCATTCAAGCTCAACACAGACGAGAAAGGCACAATTGTTTAGAGGGACAAAAGCTTTAAAAGCAAGGTGAACACACCATAACACCAAACCCGGTGAGGCCATCACGTCAAGCATGCGCACAACCATTTCACTTCGTTCATTGGCGGTTAGCCATGGACAGCTGTTTCGGCCTTAAGCTTGTCTGGTCTCATCGGCATGGCGGCACACACCGAGCATACCGTAAACGATTTCTCTTTCACAAAGTGGACAAATCTACCTTCTCTCAACAGTATTCGCCACGTTACTAGATGGGGTAGAAGAGAATTTCAAATAATCGCAATCGAGTTTATTATTCCTTTCCAACTCAACCCAGATCTGGTCATTGAATTTTTGTAACTACTTCGCTTGTTTAGTCTTTCCCACTCTGAGAAGTTTTCCGTCTCACTTAATTCATTTGTAAAATGCTTTGCTCATGTACTCTATCATTCTTTAAAATTAAAAAAAAAATGCAGTTTTTGTTGTTGTTCTTGTTATCGTAATTAATAATAACGATAATCATCGTTATCGTTATCGTCAATCAGTCCTTTTTGGTATCTTTTCATGTTATGTCAAGCTCTAACTAGGCCCGGATCGGTGGCCGATAGGGATGTACCAAACATGTATTGACTGACAAGC
>NC_090877.1:3394956-3399956 GCF_036669935.1 Montipora foliosa | reverse complement strand
GGCCACGTAATATTCTATTTATCATATAAACACCAATGAAATACTAAATCATCAAAAAACGCGATTTTCTTATGTAACCATACCAACAGTGATCTTTTCACGAGTGAAAATATCATGTTATCTTCACGTGTGAAGATATCATGTTTTCGCGCGAAAGCTCACTTGGTATTTCATTGGTGTTTATATAATAAAATTAATTAGTAATTGAACCTCGTGTCATACAGTTCGTGCTTTTAATTTCAAATCAGCCTCGCGCTGCGCGCTCGGCCGATTTTAAAATAAATCCCGCGATTACTCCCTGGATTGTCTAAGTGCAATTACGATTACTTATTATGATTGTCAATCGAAAATAGCAATCCTTAGGGAAATAGAATAGTAACTGACCTTTACGTTGGGGCTGACATCGAATTTCAATACGGCTCCGAGACTATCAGCGACATTGACAAAAAACTTGATCTCATTACCATATTTCTCATCACCATTGGGCAGACGAATTTCAGAGCGAAACGACTGGAATCCATTTCCCAAAGACTCATGCGTAACGCCTTTGTCCCTTGAGTAGAGGAACTCGTAGCTTAGAGGATTGTCTTCGTCTTGGAATCCTTTACACGAGACTTTGAATTTGGTGCTCAGGGGTTCGCCGCTATGCGGATCGACCGTACAATTGCCGTGTTTTGGTGGGTTGTTCACCTCCAACGTTAAACTGACCATTCCTTCACTGCTGTCGACAAACTTTCCCTCTAAAATAACTTTGTAACGATACACTTCACCTGAGTAAAAAAAGATTTAGGTTACTTTGAAGGATAGTGTGCATTTCTCTTGACTATACATACTTTTTTCAGCGTATGTAGTTCTAAATATTTTTAACCAACACTACTATCTGCCAAAATGCTATTCAGTATCAACATACATCCTGATTGAGTTTATATACCAATGCACAAATTTTCCCTTCTACTTTTGTTATGCAAGAATATTTTTTCAATCCCCCAGTCCACTCCCCTCAGTCAAAAATTGATGGGTACATCCTGTATATTGTGCAATTTTTCACAAGCTAATAGACCCTATTCGTATACTGACGGTTAGACTGGATCTAGTGTGAAATGGAGGCTCGTGCGGGGGAAAGAATTTGCATCGGAAAAGATTCCCCGGCATCAGCCTCTCCTTCATGCTCGTTTCCAGTGCAACCATGAGAGTACGATACGGCCTATTTTCTGCCAGCACTAGCGACCGGGCCACTTCCGGGTCAACGCTTTACATTTGCGCTATAATTTGTGGATTTCGACCCTTTTTTTCGTTTCTGTTTTTAACGTTGCGTTAGATGTTTCCGAGAATATGAAAGACGAGAGGAAAAAAAAATAGTCCCCTGAGAGGACATGTGCTTAGGGGCAATTAATGTTCCACCGATTACTTAACATTGTGTGATTGCGTCGCAGAACAGAGAGCTTCGGATCACACCCGAAAACAGATCGCTATGATAGTATTCAAGTTCGTTCGTTTTCCGGACCATTGTTCAGGGCTGAATGAAACGGCCACTTCAAGGAAGAAAAAAGAACAACAATAGAAGCAAGGTGACACACGCTAACACCAACCCGGTGTGGTCAACACATCACGCATGCGTACAACCATTTTACCCAGTCAACTAGCAGCCATGGACGGTGTTGTTGTTGTTTTTCTTTCGTTTTTTTTTTGTTTTGTTTTGTTTTTTGTTTTTTTTTTGCATAACATGTTTATTTACACCGCGAGCAATTGCTGGGCCCCATCAGTATGACGTAGCTAACATACCTAGCAAGAAGTTTTAGCACCCCTTTGAAAGGCAGCTTCACATGCAATGCGTGTGGTAAGCTGGGTTGGGAACAGCAAAACTGTTCTCCCACGGCAAGCGTGTGGGAAGGTGGATCCATTAAGAGATACGTGTGTCACGTAAATTAAAAGCAACAATAGAAGCAAGGTGACACACGCTAACACCAATCCGGTGTGGCAAACAAATCACGCATGCGCATAACCATTTCACCAGGTCAATTAGCAGCCATGGGCAGCTGTTTCGGTCTTGCTGGGCCTCATGTGCTGTGAAGCTGCCACTTAAAGGGGTGCTAAAAACACCCGCCTGGTATGTTAGATACGCCATGCTGATGGGGCCCAGCAACTGGCCATGGCTGCTAATTGACTGGGTGAAATGGTTGTGCGCATGCGTGATGATTTGACCTTACCGGGTTGGTGTTATTTGTGTTAGCGTGTGTCACCTTGCTTCTATTGTTGAGAAAAAAAGACACTCGTTGGCGATGTTAGCATGCGAGAGTATCCGGTTTTTGCGGCTCAAGGATGACAATGTTTTTTTCACGACTTGGTTCCGATGGGGGACTCCTTGTGTAAAATTAACTGAAAATGTTTTTCCCTTCCTCTATTACGTTTGCGGCGGTGGTCTCTCGTTTATGACCGTTTTCGGCGAAATTTCATAAGCAGTCGTACAAAACCGAAGAATGACGTAATATTATGCCACGCGAACCCGGCGCCTTTGCCAGGTTATGCCGCTCACGCGCTAAAAGAAAAAGCTTTCATTTGCTGTTTTGAGCTTCTAATACAACACTTAAATTCGGTGATTTTAAAAAATATGTAAAGGAGTTGTTTACTGGTTCACGAGAGATTCGTAAGAGCATTTCAATCTATTTATCGGCTAATTAACTTTTGTCAATTTTTTTCAGACTTTTAATCTTTTTGCTTTTTAGATTTAATACGGCTTCCGAAAAGCAGCAAAATGCGTATTTATCTACTATCGATGATTTCGAGTGCAAGAAATAAAGCGAACTCAAATATCATGCCATGAATTCAGTGAAGTGTGACCGGAAACTGTCGGTCGTACAAGCACTCCAGAGCACTCACACAAATTTTTTTTTTCTCTGTGGTATAAGTAATACCAAACATATTTATATCAAGGTTGACAAGTCATTTTAAAGATGAAATAGAGTGCGTTTATTTCCAAGAGACCACTTTGAAGTCGAAAGACGGTAAGGAGAGAAATAAAATTCAGCTGCGTTTTACTCCCCGAAGTTCGTGCAACAAATAAACACGACCAGTGCATTTCCTCTCATCTAAAGGCAGCTTTTTCTTCAAAATATTCAAATACACATTTTAAAGGGAAGGCAGTAAACGTTTATCAACAAACGATGATGTGGTGGTCTCTGACATTAATTTTAAGCGACTAGCTAGAAATGAGCCACGAAAAGATGAACACCATACGTCGAATTTCTCATGAATTCACGTCTTAAAAGTTTCTCTTCATTGTAGATGCTGTATTGGTATTTGACTGCTCTTCTTTGCTTTCTTGAGGAGACTGAATCACTAGTTCTGTGCTGAGATCTAAAGATTCTGCATGCGACAGTGGTCATATTGTCTACATCTCTCCAAACTTAAAAACACTACGTTGGTACAGTGGAACCGCCATTAAGCGGCCACCTATAAAGCGGCCACCCTCTATTGAGCGGCCAGTAATCAAAGTCCCGAAACAATTGCAAAATAATTAATTGTAGAGCCGTAATGCAACGTTACTACTAAAGATTATGCTAATTTCTGACGAACCTCTACTAAGCGGCCAACCTCCATTAGGCGGCCACTGGTCGTTATCTTGTGGTTGGCCATTTAATAGAATTTTCACTGTATTTTCGAGAACCTGGCGCATGCCTGACCGTGACAGTCCCTTTACATTACCAAGCAGGAAAGAGGTAACTTTGGATTTTCAACACGACAACGCTTCAGGAGAACCCAAAACCATAAAGGTAGTCAAAACTTTCGATTGGTGATACTTTTCTTCCCCTTTGTGTTTTGGCGCTTTTGATCGAATGCCTAGTCTGCATTTCAAGCTGTTCAGCAGTAACGACGCGCACGCCTTGCGGACCTATCCCGCTACCACGGACTGTCACCAACGGACTTACGGACAAAAATCGGCGTTTCGATGACAGTGCATTACCGGCTAAAGCCCGTAAGCACAAAAAATGATATGTTTACGAGTCCAAATGTCGATGAAAGAAGAAAGAATTGTGTTAAACGTTTGAAATCAGATAATTTGGGTAGGAGCAGGGCTGGCGCAGTGGTGAGAGCACTCTCCTCCCACACATGGGGCCTTGGTTCGATTTCCAGACTCGGCGTGGCATGTGCGTGGGTTGAGTTTGTTGGTTCTCTACTCTGCTCCGAAAGCGAGAGATTTTCTCCGGGGTACTCCGGTTTTCCCCTTTCCTCTAAAAGCAACCTAGGATTTGGCATGAGTTGATTTGATTTTGAACAGTCTCCTCACTTAGTGCCCTTCTTCTAAATACAGCTAATACAGTGGTACCCCGCCTTACGGTCAACTCGTCATTACCGTAACTTTTTTTTGACCCTGCAAAACAGCAATACATTTTTTTTATAGAAAAGCCTCGTTAATGCGGTCAAAATCCCAAACAGAAGAATCCTTTATAATTTCACTCTGTTAATACGGCCACTGGTGCTAAATTTAGAAAACCAAGACGCCTGTGACATGTCAATTTCCGATGATGTTGACCTTTGTAATTTACTACGGTAATAGAACGGCCGATTTACGATACAAATTACTGTGAGCAACACTCCTCCTTGTTTTCATTATACAAACATGGTCTTAACACTACTGAACATCCACTTAAGCAATTTTAATTATTGTATTACTGAACGTACATTCCGGTGGTTTATAAAAGTTGTTCTGGAAGTACGAATGCGATACTTGTCGTTACGGCCCTTTAGTCATTAATTTTGACCGTACCCCGTTAATGCGGCCAATATTGCGGCCGTATTAACCAGGTTCCACTGTGAAAAAAAAGTGGTTATGTTCCTGGGCTCCCTGTTGTTACTGTCATGATGGCTTGTATATATCCATCCAAGCCATTGGTGCGGTAATACCAGTATTGGTTCCTCCGACATTTGAAAGGGCCACTATAAATCCCTCAGTTAACACCATTTCAGTAACCACACCGCTAACCAAACAAACAAATAAACTA
>NC_090877.1:3379956-3392456 GCF_036669935.1 Montipora foliosa | reverse complement strand
TACTACAAGTACAAGGTTATCTATAGATGGACTAAATAACAGTAAAGACATTACTATACAGTTACACAGTAAATAGATTGAACTAACCTAAAACAAAACAAGTACACACGAAACAAGAGACCGAAACAAATAGATAAAAGCGAAGGAAACAATTACACATCAGAAATTTACGAAAGGTGGAAGATATTACGCAGAGCACTCAAACACACGTCCGTCCATCTTGGCCACATCACGTGGCCACATCATCTTGGCCACATCACGTGGCCAAAATTAAAGTGAATGTCCATGGGAAGTCAAGAATTGGACACGGAGTCCCTCAGACAAGTCGAGCGCTAAGTGTTCACCCTATAAATCATGATATACCACAGAGGAAAAACTACAACACCGAACTCCATGTCTTGCTCTTTCCACAAGGGTTCTTTTACGTCCCACACGGTTATGTAATGAACATTACAGACATTTAGCATTGTGTATTTTTCGGAAAACGGCAAACCTCTGAGTGTCACGTGACATGGCCTTGCGGTCGAGTTTGCAGTTTGCGGTTCAAGTTCTGACGGCTGGATACCCTTCTTACCCTCCTTCCCGCAGCGTTTTTCACTTTAAAATTCTGTAGCAACTCATGCTTTTTTTAATGCTTTAACTCTTGAATGAACACATTTTTGCTGATCATTTGCACCTCCTTGAAGATGCTGGCTCGGAGCGGCTCGACGAGGTCGGACCGAAGGAGCTGTGCTGCAGGCCAGGCGCTCGGCCCCTGAACACGACCCATGTGTAACCTAGGAGCACAGAACCATAGCCAGATCGTATAGGCTGGGAGTCGATTTAGCTGAGGGAGGAGAAAACCGGAGTACCCGGAGAAAAACCCTCGGAGATAGGGTGAGATTGACTGAAACTCAGCCCACATAGGATCTCGGGGCCGAGAGTTGAACCCGGGTCGCAGAGGTGGAAGGCACGGTTGATAACCACTAAGCCACGGGGCCTATGGTTTATCGTGCTTATCTGAGAAGACCACTATATTATCCGAGAAGACTACAGAGTATAACAATTTGCAGATGGCAGCGCAGCACTTTCTCCTCAGTTATCTAAAGATCCTGAGTGTTGGTCCAGCCAGAGTTTTGATTCCGCGACCCGTCCCGAACAGTAGTCGGGTGCTCAATCAACTGAGCAATACGGCCGGCGGTACAGCCAACCGAACGGCGGGTGCACAACAGTTCCGGTAACTCAGCTTGGCCTCTGTTCCGACCAAAAACGATTCAATGAAATTTAGCTAAGGAGCATACCGGTGGTGGAATGAAAACAGGGTGGTTTCCTTTGACTGCAGTTTGAGTATAGTTGTGAGTCTGCGTACACCTTTAAATTGTAATCATACGACTACAATTACAAGTTTCGACTTCGGGCTTACGCACGTAGAAACATGATGCACATGGTCAGTTGTGAAGAACGAAAGCTTGCGAGTTTCTCAACATTCTGAACCGTGTTGTATGAACAGCAGTGAGCGGAAACTGACCGGGTTAAATTTGGCCACGAAATGAGAGCTTTAAGAGAATTCCAATTTTTCAAATTCACATCTTGTGCTTTAAACAATCTCTTGTTAATCAATTCTAGTTCTTTAAAAAAGAGATAAATACAGTGTACTACTTCGTGAGGCTGTAAATCAAATCAAATCAAATCACACGCAAACAGAATCCACTTTTGTTTTTCGACGACAAAAATAACCCGGAAAACTCGGAGAAAAACCTGTCGGAGAAGAATAGAGAAACAACAAATTCAAACCCACAATTGACGCAGAGTCCCGAAATGCATCCCGGGCCACATTATTGGAAGGCTAATGCTCCCAACAGCTCTCCAGGGTAAAAAAGTTGTTGACTAACGAAATAAAGTGCAATACGGATTGATAACAATGTGGCAGTCATGAAATAGACCACCTTATGACCCAATAATCAAGAGAGGCAGGGGTTACTAATTTGCTGAAGAGATTGGAAACTCTTACAGTCAAGTCAAATCTGATGGTAGCTATAGTTATCCCAAACTGTGTTTTTGAACTAATTGATCCCTGAGATCTTTCTTGTTCTTTACCTTTGAAAAATCCTGCTGGGATGATGAGAAATTCCTGCGTCCTGTCCTCCGGTAATGTGTATCCTTTTCCACTCACATCCTCGCATCCATTCTTGTCGTCACATTCTTTTATATTCCAATTATAAATTATTTTCTTCCCACCAGAAGATTGCCCTTCGTCTTTTAATGTCATTTTACTTGCTGGGTTTACTTTTGTGGCACAATTTCTAATGCACCTAAAAGGGGAACGCAAATGAAACATTGATTGTGTTATGGTAATGGGCTTATATGCCTCACATATCACGTACAGTTTCACGGCGATTTACAGTTCTCTGAGAGATAAACCACCAACATCGAGGGTCTCCTCCCTCCTCTTCAAGAACATTGCGTGGGTTCTTTAAAGTCCCACAGTATTGACTAACAGCTAGGAAGGGTGGTGAGACGGGACCTATACGGTTTATACTCCTTTAGCAGGTTTCTCGAAAGTCCCAAAACCTTTTCGGGCCCGAAAAGCCATTTGTGAAACAGGCAACCGCTTGTTTTGGAAAGGCGATCTTTTAACATGTTTTTAAGGTAACAAAAGGGAAAAGGAATATGAAGTTTGACGACTTAAATCCTCTCCGTTCTTGAGATACAAAAAGAATTTTGGAACTCGAAAATGACCCATAAAGTTTCGGGACTTTCGAGAAACGGGCCCCTTATCAGAGAAGACTCGAAAGTCTAACTATTTGAAGCGGATCAAATTACAACTCTGAAGGCGAAACTTTCTCCTCAATTATTTTTAAGACCCTGAGTGTTGGTCCGACCGAGCTACGAATTCTGTGTACCAACCCTGGACTTGTCTGGATTTTGGACTAGTCACATTGGTTTTTTTTTCTTTTTTTTTCTGGCGTTAGTGTTTGAGTCCGTGTTTTGTTAAATACTTTTACTTTACTTTACTTTACTTTACGTTACTTTACTTAATATATAATTTTTGTGACAAACTTCAATAAAATACAAAATAATAACGAATTCTCTTCCTCCTCCGCGGTGGAATTACAACATTAAGTTCCACGGAGAACTGCCAGAGAAGAAGAGAGATTGTGATAGCTTTAGATTTTTCAATAATATATCGCTTTATATAACCCAAAATTATTCAGATAGTCAAAACTTCATATTTATGACCCGTTTCCTTCGCTTTTTCTTTGTCTAAGCATTATGATTTGCGATACTTCAGGTTCACGTGTTCATAAGTTCGTTTTTACATCTCATGGATGTTTAGATTTTCAATTACAAACTCTCTTTTGATTGGCCACTACCCCACTGTGCAAATAGTTCACACTAAAATAGGTACGTTTCGTTTCCGAGGAAACGAAACAAAAAATATCTTCACCGCGCGCGGAAAAGATATGATTTTTTTAGCAAAAAGAAAAATCCTGGTATTTCATCAGCATCTAGAAAATAAATCGTTTTTCTCGTTATCATGCGCCCAATGTTATGAAGGATGTTATGACTCTTTCAACTTTGCACCTCTTATGCCCTCTGAGGTCTTTTTGGCGTTTTGAAGGTTTGAACTTTGACCGGCGAGTTTCACACGCTACTTTTCGCGCGATTTTTTGTCCATTCACGGTTAGGATGGCCTACGCAAAAAAGAGCTTTTTTTGGGGGGGGGATCCTCATGCATCAGATCTTTTTAATCTTGTTAAAACAAATGACAGTTTTCCTTTCATTTTCAAAGTCTTTCTTTGGCGCGCCGTTTAGCTGAGGACCAATGGCATCGTTGTACTGCGGTGTCAAAACCCATCGCAACTCACAATCCCTTAATTTGCTCTGGAGGGGAGCTGCTAACCCTCGAGGTGTCAGCTTTTCAATCCCCAAGGACGGACAGTTTACTTTGATCAACTCAAAGATAATTGATAAAAGTTATTTAAGTGGTAAAGTTGATTCTCCTGAGTTCTCCCACACTGAGGCAGTACAGCAGCTTCTAACAGTTTCCTCCCAACTCTGGTCAAATGGTAGACAATTAAGTTTTTGCTTGACTAGATTAAAACCGATATCGTGTTACGATAACTACAACAGAGAAAATGATACCGTGTCCCATATAAAGCAGAGAAAGAAAAGAAATCGTGCTTCGATAATGATATCGTGCTACGATATTAGCCAGAATGAAAACGATACCGTGTTAAGTGACTGATCGTAGTAAAAACAACCGACCTCTTTCATAATGGCGGCCAAATAAAATATTTTTAAAAGAATATTTGTTTCAAAATGAGGGCAGCAAAAATGAGGGCAATGGACCATTTTAAAGTTGTCTGCTTAGCTACATGGCCTATGAATAAAAGCGAGGTTGGAGGTGACCTTGTTTTGATAGAAACCTCACTGCTTTTCTTATGTAAATTTTTATTAATTAGCATGACAACTACATCATTAACAGACGAAAAGGAGGGAGATCTGTATCACAACAATGTCAACACCAGCCTCACTTTAATTTAAAGGCCAGGTAACTAAGCACACAACTGAAAAGAGGTCTATTAACATAAATACAAAAAAATGTAAAGGAGGTCGCCACTTATGAAAGTGGTCTATATTGTGCTCTTACTTGATATTCAAGGTGGGAGGATCGCCGGGTCTAATCGTAATATTCTGTTGTGCAAAGGCTAATTTCCGTCCCTTTTTGCCCAGGACAAATGTAATCTCGTAGGTGGTGTTCGCCTTCATTTGTGTCGCGTTCAAGGTAATTTCAAGTGAGCTGAAGTTTAGTCGACCAGGACCAGATTTAAAACAGCCGCCAAGATCTTCAGAATTGTTACCGGTCCCGTTTTTTGCAGGAGGAGTTGGAACGGGAGCTGGTGTAAAATTTACTAGCGATGTAAAATTTTCTGGCAGTGTAAACGTTTCATAGTTCCGCCTGCAAAACCACGCAAATGCAAAGTCGTTGTCCAAGGAATCGGAATCAGAATCAGGGTCGTAAGACTCTCTGGCACTTATTTTAAGTGGTTTCTTATTTCCTACAGTCTTCTCCGATCCTCCGTTGATAATAGCAATAAGCGGGGATTTCGTTATTTTTAGGACAAATGTTTTCTTGCTGAAGATACCCGGTGATGCTGTCATGTTGATCACAAAACGAGCTTCCACATGACTGCAGTAATTGAAAGATCTTGGTGGTATGATAAGCTCGGATCTAGCTAAATTAAGTTTTTCTATATTTTTGGGCTTGCTTTCACACTTCGAATCAATTGTCCATCTGAGGTCTGTGTCATAGTTAAAGCAGTGAAGTTTGTTGTATGTCTTGATACTTATCTTGTCGGAGCGCTTGAACTCCCTGATCGCCCCGTCATCGAAACCAGGGACCTCAATTATCGGAAACGTGCAGAAACCCCTTGCAACAGCCACCTTTATTATTTTTTTTACACAGGAGACTCGGTTGCTTGCGTCTAGCGAAACGTCAAACTCACCAACGCTATCGTACATGCGATGGAAACGCGTTGCAATTGGGTGAAATATTACAGCTTCTTTCTGACCACTACAACCTGTGCCTGACTTGTAGTATTTATTTTCTCCATCTTGGTCGACGAAAGAAATGTTAAAACACGAATCGCCGCCAAACTCTTTCGCTGTAAGAGTAAAATTCACTGTCTGGTTTTGCGTGGAAGGCCCATCGTTTTCAAATGAAACATTGAGAATGCTTTGCTCTAGTTCAAGGGTAATCACTACTGTCTGACGACTAACGGCATTTTCCGCCGTCAAGGTAATGTTATTTTTTCCAGTATCAACGAACTTATGCCTACTGCTTGAGCCCGTTTTGTTTTCATTGCCGGGAAAACTCCAAGTATAAGTCACGTTGGTGCCGTTTGCAGAAGCGTTGAAGGAGACATTGTAATCAAAGGGAAACACGTTTTCTGGAAGGGACGGGCTGCAATCGTGCGCGCTAAGTTCTGTGTAATTCGCGGTCCAATTGAGGTCTTTGACTTCATCTTGGATGACAACCTCAGCCTGTGCAAAGCCGAAGGTTACTTCATTAGAGACATTAACCGTTGCGATGTAGACACCGCATTTACGAGGGTAAGGGTGAGTTTTCACTCTAATATTCCGTACTTCGCCATCTCCATAACGCCAAATGTAGCTAAGAGGGCCCGATGGTTGAAGTGAGCCTGGGAACGAAATATTGAAAGTGACGTTACTTTCTGAACTTTTCCTAGGCGAATCAGTTGTTATCATGACCTTGTTGACAGGATTCTGAACGATGATCCTACAAGTATGGCTATCATTTTTCGGGTTTCTGTTGGAGAATATAACAGTGATGTAGTATTCTCCGGCCCTCGAGTAGGAATGGTGCACGGTCCATCCTCCGTCTGGAAATTCTCGATGGAAGTAACGCGTGTGTTCACTCGAGTTATCTCCAAAATCAAGAAAGCCGTTTACGTTGGTCCCATTTCTTACTGTTGCTGTCGCCGTGACAGAATCATTCACTGCAACGTAAAGGTCACCGGTGCAACGATCGCCTCCAGCTACGGTCAAATTGCCGCGCTTTATGGCAAGAACGGCGCCGTCTCCTGGTGTCTCCACATAAACCGTGGTGTTGATTTCTTCGCTATCGACCAGGTTGGTCACATTAACGGTGACATGGTACTCGCCGGGCTTGGTGTAGTTATGCCTGCTTATAGCCACGAAAACGTCCCCCACCGAAATGCTCCGGTTAACGATTGTGGAATTTCCATCACCGTAGTCGACGATGATATAAAGTTCAGAGCCTTGAGTCAATCTCCAATTGATTTCTGCTTCGGCGTGAACTGCTACTGTGTGATTGAAACTTGTATACTCCAAGCCCTCTATTAGATCCTGGACGATAATCTCAGCGCAATTAACAACCACTGAACTTATGTCATTGGAAGCGATCAGGACAGGCCTGTAGCGCCCCGCTTTTGTATAAACATAAGGTATAACTTTTTCAGTGGGGTTTATAACCTTTCCGTCCATGGTGTTCAACCGATATCTAACTTCATCCCCTTGATGCTGAGAAATCGTAAAGTTAAATGTCTGATTCGTCTCAAGGATTTTCGTAATATTCAGAACCACTCCATAAACTACACGTTGGACGCTAAGATTTCCCACAAGAGTCTCGTTATTCACTTTATTAGTGGCTGTAATTTCTATTCGGTGCCAGCCTGGCTGAGTAAGGTTTTTAACATACATGCCGAAGAATATTGCAGCCGGTTGTTTTGCGTTGGTTAAGTTCTTTGCTTCAGTAGAACCGTCAGGGTATGTAATTGTCAAATTAAAGTCAACGTGGGATCCATGAAACAATATCCAGCGGATGCGAGCTGTTGTTCCATTTTCGATGGCCAGAAGAGAAGTGTTTTCGAAGTGCAGCCCGGTAATTCTCTCTTGGATGACAACACTGCACCAGGCGGCTGCCATTCCGATGTCATTTCCAGCGATGATAGTCACGGTCTTCGAGCCAACGGTAGAATTGAAGAAGTGAGTGACCCACGGGATCCAGCTGGTTGCGTTATTTTGGTCACCAAAATCCCAGAAATATGTCACGTTGCTCCCGTGACTCGTGCTCACAGTGAAATTCACAGACTCGGCGAATGGAAGAGCTTCAGGAGAATGCAACTGCAACCCTGTGATAGTCTGCTGTAGACAAATACGCTTAGTGTCGTTCTTTCTTGTCATCGAGTTTCCGATTGATAAGAGAACGTTTTCGTGTCCTACGGTTTGAAAAACGTTCTCCAACTTAGATTCAGAATCAACGGAATAGAAAAACGCTACGGCCGGCGCATAAGAAACCTGAACGGGGCTTTCCTCTGTCCATGGATAGCGATTCCCCCGCAGAGTCGAACAATTTGTGCCGTTAATAATCGAACTTTCAAAAAACAAAGATGAACCAAATGTGGTAGTTTTCAACGATGCAGCCGGTCCAGAGGAAGGGAAACGAACGCCAAAGACATCGCCAGGTTCGAGTTGAAGACTTTGATTAGATGTATCAAGTAAGATGCGTTTAGGACCGCTCGTTGTGTAAGCCATGTAAGCCGCAATCTTTTCAAAGTCAAAATTTCCGTTGTCCATGGTATGGTTTTGGCGACAGCCCAAATTTGACTCCGTACATCTTCCTGCAAAAAGGCTAAACGCATTATTACCCACGCACCTCTTTAAGACGTTCTCTGCGGTACATGTTGATGAGTTGGCCACGCACATCTTTTGCAGTTGACAATAACTTTCTTCAGCATTTACACACTTTGGTCTAAAAACCTGAAGAGAGAAATGAAATGAAACTTTAGATCCGTAAACATAACATAAGCTCGAGTTTAATTCAGATGTTTGATATAAACAAGAAATTTAATATATGTAACTTCCCCTTGCGTTTAGATGAGGCTATGTAAACACAGAAAAAGTCTTCTATGGATTGTTTTCATGTGAAGTTACGGCGGTCATGTTGATGTACCTAAACAAAGGAACAGCGGCCACGTTGTTGTACCCAACTAATCCTCTGGGAACAAATTTCTAGTTTCTAAATAAAGTGTGGAACCAGGAACACCGGAACACCCCGGAACACCGCAACACTCCGGAACACCTGGAAGTAACCAAAAACCCTCAACTTGGCTAACCCTAGGCCTAGATAGGCATTAAGTTGGTTTTCAGGCCTAGGTTTAGGACACCGGAACACTCTTGAACACCCTGGAAGTAACCCAAAACCCTCAATCTGGCTAACCCTGGGCCTAGATAGGCATTAAGTTGGTTTTTAGGCCTAGGTTTAGGACACCGGAACACTCTTGAACACCCTGGAAGTAACCCAAAACCCTCAATTTGGCTAACCCTAGGCCTAAAACCAACTTAAGGCCTATCTAGGCCTAGGGTTAGCCAAATTTAGGGCTTTGGGTTACTTCTAGGTGTTCCGGAGTGTTCCGGTGTTCCGGTGTTCTGGTGTTCCGGTGTTCCCGAGTGTTCCCGTGCTCCTGAGTGTTCCGGTGTTCCGGTGTTCCGGTGTTCATGGTTTTAGTACATGCCGGTTGCAAACCATCTATAGCATAATTGTAATTCATTCTCTGGGAGCTAAACTAACCTTTAACTTATTAACATTAACAAACAACCAAGCACGAGTTGAACACTGATTCCAACTGACAGAAATTGCAAATGTCATCGAAAAGACAAAGTGGACACGAAAAGCAGTGCATAAAATTTTTTTTTGATTCAAATATAAGTGCTTTTAACACTTTTTTTTAAAAAAGCTTTTATCAATGCTAGTATACTGCAATCATTTATTGGATACAGTTTTAAATAAAGTTGGGATTTCTTTTACAAAGAAGAAAGAAGTAGCACGGTGTCCTCTCATCTTATTTTCTTTAAAAAATGTTGGTGTGAATGAAGACCAACCCAACCAGTAACGCTGCCATTTCTTCATCAAGAACCATGCTTGAGCAGTGGGGGGACTTTTTTTGTCTGCTGTTAAGAATTTGAAGACGATGAAAAGGGACTGAAACTTGAAAAATTCAAATCAAAAGAGACGTTTTACATGGGTAGCTAAATCCTGATAGAATCTAGGTATAAAAGGGAAGATATCTATTTACAAACATTGCTTTTTTATTCAAATGTGCCAGCCACAGGAACAAAAGATCATTTGTTTCGACAGCCAATAATGCTCTGGTTGGAACATTAAATGACAATAGGTGACATCAACGATATATTACCTATACGTTCTCCCTGGGTACGTGTTAAGCCAGTTTTTGCCTGAAAAACTTTTCTGTATTATATAGTCTTCAGCATTTAAACGGAAAAGAGTACCTGAATTTCTAAAGAGCCACCTTGGTCGAGATCCAGTTGCAGAGCCACTAGTTTCCCTTTACTTGAGGCATCCATTCCAGCTAATAGATACAAACCATCCGAGGTGAGTGGTGACCCTGATTCACCAACTCCAGTTCCCAACTGTATGAGAGCTGCGTCTACAAAGAGAGCAAATAAATCAACATGATTAGCGTTCTTCAAATCGCCCAGGGATGATTTTTACATATTTAATGATTAAATGGCTGCAACAAGTGATTTACTTAGCATTTAAATTACAAAATCCACACAATTGTTCTCTAATGACCAAATGAATGAGCAATCCACCCACTCACTAATTGACCATTAATTAATGACAGTGCCTACTAATTCAAAGGTATTTTGGTGAGGTTTACTGAATGTGCAGGAAAAGCAGATCTTAACAAGAGTTATTGAAATTCAAAAGAAAATTGGGGATTATTTAAACCACGCATTTTTCGAAGAAAATTAATCAACAATTTTTGTTAAAAGCTATAAAATACGAAGCAAAGTATGGCGTTCTCTTACAAATTGAAGCGTAATTACCCCCGATTTTCATTTCAGATACCAATGAGCACTTGATAAGTTCTGCTTTCTCCGCATTGTTTTGAACAGCACAAAAATACCCAAAGGAAATCCGAATATCTCGAGATGCACATTAAATAAGCATGATAACAATAATAGGCACGTCATTAAGTGGTGACTGAATAGCTATACAGCAACCTCCAGCAACCCACCCATTCATTGACCTTTAAGGGAATCTTTGCTGACATCATGGTTTTCCATTTTGGTTCAATAACATATGGGTTTGCTCACAGAAGGCATCATGCTATTTACAATTTGATTTCAAAAAGTAAAAGAACAATGTCATGTAAAAATTCGTTAAATCTCTAATTTTAAGCCGTTTAGCTTTGATAACAAGCCAGTTATTAGCCGTCAAAAATCGATAAATTCTGATTGGGTGGCAAAAGCTATAATGATCATATACATTCTTTGTAAAATTTCAAATTTTTAAAGCATCACTGCTCAGAGATTATGCTATATAATTATTGCGTTCATATTTTTCAAGATCTGAGAGATCGCTTACTATGCGATGCACTTTCATTATTCAGTACTTTATTCTCGGCGGCTGACTGATTAGATAACAATGGGCGTATGCTAATGAGACAGAAATGTAATCAAAGATTTGCCTATTGAGTACAACTGACCAAAATGGTTCACTGACTGGCTGACTCAGGACACAGTGACTCAATCACTGAGTTACTACTGGCTAACTCATGGACTAGCCTGCAAGGAGGCTCTTCCATTGAAAATGGCATGCAGTCGACCGTGGTCAACCGGAACCATAGTTTTCTGGTTCCAGTTTTCGATTATTCCTGAGCCCGTTCTGCTGGACAAAGGTTACGGAGGCTCTGGGAACGAGATTGCCTAAGCAAAAGCTGCCATGTGTTTACGTAAAGGATCCATTTCTTTGCCGTTTTCGTCTTGACAACGATGTGAAATGACCCAATTTGAAGTTGCATGAAGGACAAGTGCAATCAACGAAATCTTTTAATTTCCCCTCCATCTGAGTGTGTGACACCATTGAAAGCCATTCAAGCCCATTTTAGTCCTGGAAAGTTTACATAGTTTAGTATAGTTTAGTTATTTAGTTATATAATATAGTTTATATTTACTTTCCGTAAAGAAAGACTTATGAGAATAACGTTGCGTGAAGTTCTCGTAAACCTCGTCGTTTTTGCTTGATTGTGACTTACCAGGTAAACTACCTCCAAACGGAACTTCTCTGTTTTCAAACTTTACCAGCGCGTCTACGTCTGATCCATAGCGAAACTTTACAGAGCAACTGACTGTCATATTGATTGGAGCGCAAGTTGGACAAAATACTTCCAGCCCTGTCACATTGGATAACGCTGTCACTTTGCTGTAGGATTCAACCTCTGACCTGTGGCCGGTTTTGCTGTGTTTCACTATTGCTTTTCCCCGGACGTCGAAAGTTCTAGCTTCTAAAACTATGAACGAAGCAAACTCTTCACTTGTGTGATAAATATTCCCATCTCCAAGATATGCTGTGTAGGCCTCTACCACATGATCAGCCTGCAAAATAGGCGTGAACGTTATGTTGAACAACGACAAAGTTTGAGCGGACGCATCTGAAGACAGCCTCAGACTCAGAGGCCGCACATCAACCGATGTGTAAACGGCAAGGTGGTTGCCATAACCACCGCATTTTAGGTCTCCAGAACCGAAGCACGAAACTGAACACATGTCTGAAGCGCGCTCTTCCATCGTTTCTAATGTAGAATTTGAGCACAGACATAAATTGCCTTGCTTGACTGCCGCATACGTGAAGTACCAATATCCACAAGTGTGCATACAGAGGCCTGGGGTCACATGACTTGGTTTGTAACCACCCGGGTTGAAAATAAACGCTGGTGAACGAGGATTGTCTTGATAACAACCCAAATAATTATAGGCAGCTGCAAGAAATGGAATGAAATTTTCGTTAGTGATAGTCCCAGAAAATTAACATAATAAATGGAATTATAATATATTATAATATTATTATTATATTATTTAACAATTATTCGCCGAAGGCGAAGTGATTATCGGTGAATATTCACCGAGACGAAGTCGAGGTGAATATTCACCGATAATAGTACACAGGT
>NC_090877.1:3369956-3377456 GCF_036669935.1 Montipora foliosa | reverse complement strand
GGTCTTATTAAAAGCTAAGAAATTCTGACCAATAAACCCTATGCGTAGCTTAGCTGAATTCAAACCAAATGTCGTTGAAACGTATATATACCTACGTTATTTTAGTCAAACGCATGAGAATTTTATCTTGGTATTTTCGAGTACAGCACAATTACATCCGAGGATTTAGTTAAATACGTTCGAATAATGTCCATTCATGCTACTTAAGTAAAGAACACTTAAAACGTGCTTTTTCACTTGTTTATTTTCTTGACAGTTTATCGCGGAGAAGACCGGAAAGAGCAATTATTATTCCGGGGAAGGGTGGGAGCAGACAATCATTTGGGGACATCTTGTTCTGAACTTTAAAAAAAATTGGCCACGCACAAAAAATATCGCGATTCGTTCTACGTTAGGACAGCATGTTGCTAGTCTAGGTACTTTCGGGTGTAATTCAAGAGTTCCTTATCATTTTTCAAGCTTACCATTGCAGGAATGAAGTTTTGAAGACCTTTCCACTGGGAGCTCCTCAGTCCAAAGTGCAACATCTCTTATCTTAGCCTCAGCGTACATGGCCTTTTTGACCACTGGCCGACCGATCATAACTACGGTGTGTGACGTGGTAGATAGCGTGACAGTCCTTCCAGTGGTGTCACGCAGAACATGAGTGCCATCCCCAAGAATGACAGCATTTAAACCATTTTCTCTGCTCCAACTCATTGCAACTGTCTGCCACATTAATTTCCTATAGAAGGACTTCACCTCCCAAAGTTTCTCCTTGACTTGCAGGGCAAAATGGACAGTGGTATCGTTGTAGTACACATTGATGGCCGCAGAAGAGAACAGATATCCTGTCCCGTATCCAGATACAAGCATTTTGAAACTCAGAGAAACTCCATCAGGGCACTGTAACGGGTCGCTGATACAGCTATTTGGAAAGTCTCCGAGATGAAGCCAAGAGGATACTCCATCAAGAGCAAGAGCTAGCGGAGCAAAGCCCAGGTTGGATAAAGATGCTTTTTGTATGATTCCTGCACCATGGATCTTTCCCATTGTGACCCCTTTATTGTTGAAATCCCGAACTGCCGGCTTGTCCAAGGGCCAATAATGACCTGCATCCATGTAGCACTGATCTAATTGAATATTAGAGCAGCTTTCAATTGAGTGTGGAAAGTAATTAACGAATTACTTTGGTTTTGCATTACTTCACTCAGTGATTGGTTCAAAGTTCTCGCACCACTTTTTCAACCAATCAGAACTGAAACCAAAACCAATCGTAGCTTGCTCGTGCTCATTTTCCTGAGCTTTTTGTCGGCTAATTGTAATTACTTCGAGTTTTGATTGGTTTACCGGATTGTCTCCGTCCTTTTCGAGTGGCCAAAGTAATTACTTTGGTTTTGGTTTACGACACCCGATTGAAACTCGCTCTAAAATTGGGAATTCAATTTGTATTTACTATGAAGATTAGATTTTTTAGGCTCTATTGTTTTCACTTTTTCACAGTCCATTTCAGAATCAACAACATCATAACAACGCAACATCCTCTCTCACATGATAATAGACAATAAGAAAATATCATAATACTCTTTGTTTGTCCCCTAAAATTTTGCATAAGCATTGTTTCCAGTTTCTCCTAGGACTCACAATGGTCCCAAGAGAAAACAAAAACAATGCTTATGCAAAATATGGGGGGACAAACAAAGAGTATTATGGTATTTTCCAAAGTGGCCTATAGACCTTTCTCACTTGTAAATTTTGTTTTCTCAATACAGATCATGTGATAATACTCAGGAGGTTTGGTCCTTTGTTTTGTTCATTAAAAAGAGTACATGCAAGCATGAATATGTCTGTATGCACTCTTTTTAATGAACAAAACAAAGGACCAAACCGCCTGAGTATTATCACATGATCTGTATTGGGAAAACAAAATTTACAAAAGGTCTATTGTTTATGCTTCACGTAATTTGCAACAAAGCCCTTGAAAACAGATAACAACGGGGAATTGTACAAATGCTGATGATGCCCATCAAATGCTAATGATACATATATTGTTAATGCCATTCAACATGGCGGCGATGACTTTACGTAAAAACCACCTAACACAACATGTAATGACAACAATATTTTAAAAAAAATCATCAGTGTCAGTTTCACCACCATTATAATCATTGTCATTAATTTAAATTGGCAATGATACCTCTAATTTCCTGTTGTTGGTAGGCATTTTGTTGTTTCAGACGAAAATCATTGCGACTTTTGCAACAAATGTTTGCTGGCAAATTTTTTGCTAAGGCTTTCAATCCAGAACATACTGTAAGTGGATTTTCTACCCCTGAATTCATATAGAACTCGAATATCGTTGATTTTTGAAGAAAGAAGAAGACTGGGATACACGAAATCCAAAACCTTACCAGGAAGGGTTTAGAGCAAAAAAGAGAACTCAACTCGCACGTGACACCGAGTGCGAGAATCTAAGCCATGTGACATCGGTGAAGGCAGGGCCAGCCCCTTTCGCTAAAAGTAAAGTTGATTATCGGCTTTTGCTTTTAAATTGTATCCGACTCCCATGTGCAATTGTCACTGGATCTGTGAATCGTTAAGCTTTACGCCTCTGATTTAAACTCAAAATCTGTTCCTTGATAAACAGGGTATTTATTAAACTTACCAGTGCGTCCACAAATGTGCAGTGTCGCAGCTGAACTATTAGTAAGGAAGAAGGCATACTTTATCTTGATAGGTTTTGCATCTCTCCAGTACAGGTAAATCTTTAGTACAAAAATACATAATAATTGTAAGACTTCAACAAAGTGATCCCAGTCCCATATCGATTTTTAATGGGGGCGCAATGCAACATTCTCAGCGATCAATGTTCAACATTCGAGGTGACTCTTCAGGCCAATCAGTACAGACGATGACTATGAAAAGAACTAATCATAATTTTAGCAGGTTAAAAACGCGCGAAAATTCCGTGGCAACGAACACGTGACTTAGAAGTTCCTTCTAATTGGCTTTGAAAGTTAGTGGCGGGAGATTTTTCGCTATCATCAATTTAGATGTCAGCTCCAAATGTAATGCAGGATATGTTAGTTACACTCTGGGCCACTTACATGAATGATGAACAAAAACAGAATTCGTCGTCTATCTACAAATTATTATTAGAGGGTATTGATGGGGTTAACTGATAGCTGAGACTCGGAAAATTTCAAGTGTTAGCTGAGGAACGATTTTTTTTTTTAACTAATATCTGAGAATTGTTGATGTGTTTTTTAACTGTTAGCCGCGAAACGGCCAAAATTTAGCTGGCAGCTGAGAAATGGATGAAAATTTCTCTGATTGCTGAGATTCCAGTACCCCCATCCTGACCCTCTTGTTAAAATCCGTTCAATCACGCAGGCCTCCTGAACCGTTTAGTAGAGCGATTCTTTGCCCAGAGTTAACAAAAATGTAAAGGGATTGTCTCAAAACCCAATCTTTTGCTGTTAAAAATTCATAACAAGTTTCCACGCAAAGAGCTTTCCACTTCTCAAATAACTCAGCATAGTTTAAATTCGGGAAAACGGGAACCAGCAAGCGGAAAGAAATCTCAAGAGGTTACAATAGTCAGTTCTCTTTATGACCTTTAAACGGTCTTTACCTGTTCTCCAGAGCCAAAAAGCAGTCTGTCTTTTTCCACTTCAATCCAAAATGATAGTGTCTCGTTTTCTCTTAAATGTCCGACAATGTCTCGCCTCGCCAGTTCTTCACTCGTGCCATTTTCAATTCGTTTCAACACGCAGTCTTTGTTGGCCACTGAACCAATGATAATCTCATAACGTGAGCTAGAGGCACGCGATTCTTTCGTGAGGAGCACATGAACTTGGTCATCGGCGTGAATCATGAGCGGGAATTTCGTTGTAAATAAGCGATACCGGGATGATAACACGTTTGGTTTAAGTTGTACAACATCACAAATCGTTTCTAAAATATAAAATATATGAGGTTTGTTAAAAGATGCTTCACTGTATCCTTAACCTACGTAACGAACACTTCTGTGGGGAAAGCGATTTCAAAATTTGAGCGCGAAAAGCCTTTTCCTGCCAGTTTGGCAAGAAGCACTGTTCGATGAAAGCTATCCTGCGATCAGGATATCCGTTTCATGGATAGCGTGTGATTGCAGCAGAGTATGCCAGTGTAATTTGTCTAGGACTGTAGAAGCAATATCTTCTGTCTCTATTAACGGTTATAAGGGATTGAGTGACGCAAATTTTACAATATCATTCTGCTACCATTTAAACGGACGTACCCCCACGTATTGCGTGCCTATAATTTCAAGATAGGCCCTTAAGACGTACTTACTTTGATTACAGAGTTCGTTGTAGATCTCTATTTCCTTGATCCCAACTGCACCGCTGTCTCCGTACACTTTATTCACTGTAAACTTTATCCACTTTGCTTGGCGAGACAAGAATGTGAATTCCTGGAAATCTGATTTATTTGCTGCCAATAAGATCTGCAAAAAAAATTATCTGACGTTAATTTGAAAGTGTTAAAATAAATCTGTGCTCACCACAGGCGTAAAATACCTATTTGAATCACGAAACTATCACGATAGCGTAAAATAATGCCTCTCCCATCCTGCGGTCTCACCCATAGTCTTTATCAGATTTACAATTAAAGCTAGCAAGGATAACAACTCGCTAATGTTACGTGCATATATCTACTTAGTTCACCGCTCTCCTTTAGGGCTTTTCAGGGCCAATGAAACATCAAAGAAATGACAGAACAAAACAACAACAAGAACAACTGTTACAAGTGCAGCAGCAAAGTTAAACCTCAGACTACCGCGATCAAATTCAACGAATCTCAAGGCAAGCGACCTAATCAAAGCGCCGCACTGCTTCCCTCCGTTTGTCAACTATCCTCTATGATTCTAAACGAGCGTTTGCTTTTGGTTTTAGTTTGATCAGAATTCCGATCTTACCTTTTCAGAGGAACAGTCGCTGAACTCCATCAGAATCTCTTTTATTTGACGCCCTGAGACATTTTGCATAATTCGTAGCTTGTTGATGGTAAAGATGGTATGGAGGTCAATTTTTATGAAAGAGCCTACTGTTCCACTGGGCGCTGATTCCCAGCCAGAGCTGACATTTTCGTCGATTGTATTTTCGCATGTGGTTGAGACACCACTGCTTGAAGACTCGTTCAGACAGTTGCCTCCATACTTCTTAGCTGCCACGTTAAATGGGCTGCAAGTTGTGGACACTGAAAACAAATCCGACGAAAACCGAAAATGAAACTGTTTAGGATTGAGATTTGAAATCTATTTGTCTATTAATGCTTCAATTCCGTTATCACGGTTGGTGAATGGCGTAAATGTCTAGCCACAAGAGCTAAAACCAGGATTACTATCAATACGCCCGGCCAAATGACAAACTGCGATCTTTAAAACGCGCCTTTTTGCGGGCCAAGCGGGAAATGCTCGGCCTGAAAATTTATTTACCGCCCTGATTCTGATTGGCTGCAGAGATGTCAAACAACTTCGCTTGGTATCCTGAGAATACCATTTTAATACCAGAGTTGGCGCGAATTTTTGCGAATGAGTTTTCTTGCTTTCTTCCCTCAATTTTTGCTCTTGTTTAGCTGATCGTGTTGTAGCTACAACTTTCCATATCATAGTTTCATGCCATGTCTCTGTTAAACATTCATTTCTTATTAAATGAATTTGTACGATTTGGCCTTAATGATGCTACTCGGGCCACAAATTAAGTATATGCCCTCCAAAAGTCATGTGATTGTCCTATTAACCGTGTACTTGCCCTCCCATTGGGGAGTTTAAGCAAAAAAACGGCAACGTCACGGTCAACAAATACGTCACTCCATAATATAACTTGACGCTATCGCAAGAGTAAATTCGCGATTCAGTTATTCGTTTTTTTCACCTTGTACAATACGGGAGAACTATCCTGTACCTGGATGGGTACGAGCGGGTTTAAAGTAAAAATATAAAATGAATGGCTCATTGTTAAATGCTCACGTTGTCGTCAAAACCTATAAAATTAGTTGATTTTACGTTGTTGTTAGCGTGGAGTGCGACAATGAAATGCACGGATATTCGTGCCACACGTGCAGCACGTGAGTATTTTCCTTTCTTAACCGATCATAACCCTGCTTTGTGGCGTTGTCGTTGCCGTGGTGGTAGTCTTTTCTTTTGCATGCAATCGCACTGTTGTGATTGGCTCATTTTAGGCTAGGTTGCGTGCGTGTGACTGGCCTAACTTGAGGAATTACTTAGGTTTTTTTACTGCACTAAAATCGAAAATAACTGCTATATGGTCAGCATGTAGGTGCAATAACTGTACACGGATATAGAGTGCGTGATCAACGACAGCAGAAACCTCAAAAACTATAAGTTTCCATCGCAAAAACAAGCGCTTTGCCAATGTGTTATACATTATGGTAGATTTTCCTCCCGTACTCTGGAAAAAATAGAAATGGAAAAAATGAGAAGTTTGTGAAGTGGATGAGAAAAGAACACTTCGCTTCCACGACGGCGCGGAAAAGTGCCTAACAACCATTGCTTCTCTTATATTAGCCGATTGGTTTCCAGATACTCAATTTCAAACCGATTTAAAATAAGCCTTACGTGATGGCATGTAGGAGCACTGGATTGGAATAACGGCTACGATTTCAGCAGGCCCAGAACCATCACCCTTAAACAAATCTTGTTTCCAGTCTACAGTCTTGTTTCCCTTGTAACCAATCAAAGCGTAAGCCGTGTTCTCGACAACGAAGCCTATATTCGGGGAGCCCAGTTCCTGAAGTTTACTTGAAGGAGGCCTGTTGCTACTTGTAGCGCCAGACTCTTGTATTGCAACCAGTATTATCGAGTCTTGAGGAAGGCCGTCGACAAATGTTCCGATTTTGTCGCAATCTCCTTGGCTTGCGAAACAATTATACGCAGCTGAAGCGAAGAACCGACCTGCAGAATTAAATCGAAAATACAGAGATATCAAACACCGAAACGTATCTATTTGAAGTGGGGGTTAAAGTGATCCCCGTACTTATCTCGACAATTAAACAATTGTCTCTTGTAAAAAAAACTGGGCAGTGCGCTCCAGTGGCTAGGGCGCCTCTCTTGATATCCGGGTATCCCGGGTTAAAGAAACATTCTGACCACTGGTTGAATTTGTTCCAGGTAGTCCCTGGTTCAACTTCTCAGCTACACTTGTAAATAGCCAACTGATTTGTCCCCGGCCAGTTAGGATTCTTAACAGTGAGTGGGGAGTGGTCAATTAAGTATGTATTGTTTTTATTGTTTAAAAGGGATCCGAACATATGACCTCTGCTATGCCGGTGTAACGTTAAATAGACTGCAAAACAGTCGTATTTTTTTACGAACGCAAGCAACGCGATAAACATTCAAACGAAAGGTCTGGAGCGAGTGTAGAAACTTTCTCACACACCCTACGAGGCTCGCGCGCTTCACACGCGAGCATCACGCTTACGGCGCTTCGCGCCTTCCGAAAATGGAAGAAAACGACT
>NC_090877.1:3349956-3359956 GCF_036669935.1 Montipora foliosa | reverse complement strand
AAAAAAGCAATAAAATAATATAGTCGGTTGAATCATATCATTTTTTTTTTCTAATATCTATCTGAGCTAAGTCAGGTTTATAAGCAATTTTAGCTCCGATATGGTTAACACGAAAATATTTATGATTTTTACCAAATTCAAAACGAATATCAAACTCGTATCTCTAAGCATTTTTATGAATACCTTTTACGGATTAAAAATAATGCTATAACTCATGGGAAGTCAAAGCAGCTAACGATGATTACAAATCCTTGGCGTCAATATATCGTGATGTGACTCGTTAAAAAGCGAAGATTTCGGCCTGCCAGAGTTTTGATAAAACCAATGAACTAAAATCACTTGAAACATGTACTGGGTCCGGATCAAGAAGGAAAAATGTTTATTCTTTTTTATATAATTATATATATTTTCATAGGGCCTTTTAAGATCTTATGTAAGGAGCTGGCAACTGCGTCATTGGAGCAATCCTACACCGTTTTTTGTCATCAATGAATACGGCCACATGTCTTATCAATCAGTTGCCGGAAAAAATACGTGCAAGCCGCTGTGGCAAATCTCTATTCGTCATTTCGCGAAAGCCGGGAACTATTATAGAACCGATCTCTGGAAGACGTTAGCTTGAAACTGCACACTAGTAGATGATTTAAGTTGACGCTAAAAGTAAAAATATTTTGCGAAAGTAAAGAGAGTTTTAATGGTTGTCGCTTAATTTACATGAATTATGCCTAGTATTTATTTTGAATCACAGGTGCAAACACTGAAGACCCTAATTTCGAAAACGTTTTCAGTATCTCTTCGCTGTTGTTAGTGACATCGACTTGGAAACGGTCTGTCGATTGATGGAATTGGATTAAAATTCATTTCTTCAGAAAAAGTAATGTCATGTTAAGCCTCCATTTTTGCTCAGTTTTCTTTCGAGACTCAAGGTCAGTAAGTTGCTAATGAGTTCGGAGAGGAATTTTACTCAGCACTTTGTCGTCCTGTTATCCCAATTAGTACTCCCCTTCCCCCCCCCCCCCAAAAAAAAAGTAACATTAAAATAACATAGTCGGTTGAGTCATATCATTTTTTTTTTCTAATATCTATCTGAGCTAATTCAGGTTTATAAGCAATTTTAGCTCCGATATGGTTAATACGAAAATATGTATGAATTTTTACCAAATTCAAAACGAATATCAAACTAGTATCTCTAAGCAGTTCTATGAATACCTTTTACGGATTAAAAATAATGCTATCAACTCATGGGAAGTCAAAGCAGCTAACGATGATTACAAAATCTTGGAGTCAATATATTGTGATGTGATTCGTCAAAAAGCGAAGATTTCGGCCTGCCAGAGTTTGATAAACCTACTGAACTAAAATCATTTGAAACACGTACTGCGTCCGGATCAAGAAGAAAAAATGTTATTATTTTTTTATATAATTATACATATTTTCATAAAGCCTTTTAAGAACATATGTAAAGAGTTCTCGTATATATTACATCTATAAAATTAAAACAAAAGAGGGAAAATTAAACTTTTTTGCCTTCATAGAGGGTCTTCAGTTGGTTATGATTCTTTGCAGCAAGTCCTCCAAACTAAAGATGAAAACCTTCGTCAACGTCTTAGATCTTAAGGTCCCTATTTATCTTTTCGCGATGGCAATTCGACCTGAGAAACTTTATCAAACGAGTTGGTTTGAAACCCAATTTTCCTGTTTTACTCTCCCTTCGACACAGTACCAGAAACTAACTCCATTCATTCGTTGAGTGTATAATTATTTGCCTTCTTCTCGTATTAAATGTTCTTTCAACTCACTTGATAGTTTAAACCTTTAAAACCCTATATAAAGATAGCACACAATTATTTTATAACGCCTCCAGTTTCCAAATTAAATGTTACCGTTTTTTGATCGATGAGATAAACTGCCAGCAACCTGAAGTTATAATACTGAGCAAACTATTAATCAAGGCAGACGAACACTTTTGCTCGGCCAAAAACCTAGTAATCAGTTTAGAATCCTGGCACAATAGATGGGCTACAGCGCCACGGGGGCGAATATTGTTAGACAGACACTTTCTCGATCTGAATTCTGATAGAGTATATAACCTACACAGCCCTACATGCTTTTACCATTTAATTCGCTTGGATCTTCCACAGCTGTCATTTTAGAAGGAAGATAATCTTATTTCGTTCCCGAAAACAGGAATTCGTTTCAACGTTTTAACACTAGTGATATCTTAAGTTAAATTGCATGCTTATGTTTCATTTAATTTTCTTCACGCTTCAAGTGCTGTTACGTAAAATTCCGTTGATTGTGTGTTTGGGGTGTTACAGGGCTATGGTACAGGCATCCTTCGGAATGGAGTCACAAACCCCAAGAGCACGTTGTAAGCGACAGCTAGCCCTACAGCTTCTAAACAAACATCGTTGTTTCCTTTATCGGCTGAAACGCCGGAGTACACTGAATGGAAACTTACCCGAATCGTGCTCCACAGAATACTTGCAAGCAAACGACGATTTTGTACACTGCAAAATTAAGGTATCAAGAATTAAAGCACAGTTAGGAAACCAAGTTCATTTTAAGGTAAATTGAAATGCTGCAAACTCACAGATGCAATGATCCAACAAAGTCAGTTGCAAACTCACCGTTAGCAAAGATAACGTAAAACAAACTGCCCAAGATACAAGACACATTTTCTTTCTTCAAAAGGTCATTTTTTGCTTTTTCAATTTCGAGAAGTTAACACGATAGAAACAGTTGATAGCAAATTTCGCAGACTTAACCTTAAACGTTCTTTCTTCCTCCGTGTTTTTATTAGGCAGGAGAATTTTTCCTACATGTCAGTTCGAATCAATTCATTTGTTTAAAAAGTCATCAATATTTAATGGTATTTTCCTCGATCCAACAGCTGCCTTTTCAAGCCTTCATCAAGCATCGTTTTTTGTTTTTCTCTCGGTGGTTGGCAGGCACCAAATTCAATGAACTTTCATTATTTTGTGTAGAAATATTGAAAGAGGAAATAATTTTGTCAACAATTCGAACTGAAAATTATAGAATAGCATAGGGCAGTTAGCGGAGCTTTATCTATTATTCAATTCTCAACTTTATTGACTGTGTACATTGGAGCATGTTTACCTTTGTTATGAGTTGCTCGGAATAAAACTATCATTTTTTTGGAAAGATTTGTTGCTCTTGGTAGTATAATGTCGGTGGAAACTGCAATGGAATGAATAATCTGTGACTGTGACATCAAAGTCATCCCTTGAATTTAGAAGTTTTTGTAAACTGGATAATATACATAATTTATGAGGTTTAACACCTTTTTTAATCTTAAAAGCAGTCTCGGTAATCAGTCACGAATTCTTAATAAAAGAATGAACTTACAAGGTAATAATTTATTCTCTGAGTTATAGCATTGAAATAGACTTTTTTGCGGTTTCTACCGACTCACGTTTGTCAGAAGTGAACACGTCTTAAACTGCGCTAAATATATGGGAATTTCGCCGACTTTGAAACGTTGTAACTACGTCAAAATTTGATGCATTTTGATGAACGGCGAACATCTTAAAAAATATGAAAATTATATTTCTGAAGTACACTAAAATTCTTCAAGCTGCAACGATCGTGAACGAAATTTGTAAATCTTTTACAGACCTTTTAATTCAGTTTACAAAAATGTTGCGAAAAAGGAGATTTCAAATGCCCAAATTTGGACATTGTTCCTTGTGTAATATTTTTATTTTCTGTTGGATGAATGATGCATATTTTAGTATGTTGAAAGGTACTATTAAATTTCGCAAATCCGTCACTTTGCAGCGGAGTTATAGAAGTTTGAATTTTGCCGAAATTCTTTATCGGGAGCAGCACACAAATCGTTGGGTTGACTGACCGTCATGAACTTTTGTACTAGTAAGGGCGCGTCTAGCTTCGATGCGTCCTTTCTTGGCCGTCTTCGCCGCACGGTCCAGCGCACGTGCTCGGGTTGCAACCACAAAGAGCTTATATTATTATTTATTAAAAACTGAACTACGCATATCAATTTCCCAGTATTTTCATTAGCTCGCCGGACACAGGCTATCAGTTCATCCATGGATACGGCGAGAGCAACTGAAATTCAGATTGACCAATCAGAATTCAACGAGAGGGAAAAATTGTGTCCGACGTCACCTCAATTGTTCGCAATCAAAGGGCCAGAAAACCATTTAAAAGATAGTAGCAACTGGGTTGCCAGCGAGCGAACATCAGATACTAGTACTGTGCTTCGGCTATTATTTGTGCTTTTTCAAACTATTTCAGTCTAGTATTTTCGAATAAAATGAAAGAAGACGTGAAAACTGTATTGATAATGTATTTATTTGTTTACTTTGCGAAAAAAGACTTCAGGGCGTTCGCGCCCAAAATGTTCCCACGTACAGATATTTTTAAACTTGCCACGAAGAAAGGTAATGATCTACTTTTGCCAAAAAGGCAAAAAAATGGGGGATCACCGCGCTCGTTTTCGAGATTATGAGGTGCACTTTTAGAAGCTTGCGTTATTTTAAGACGATCTTAGCTTACAACTGTCAGCAATAAAAAAGCTACATTAGTGAAATTTAGATCGGGTAAACGTACTCAATTCAACATAACTAATATAACGTAACAAACTTTTGCAGCTGAGGTGAAATAGACCTTGAAAAACGACATATACTAGTCTAAGAACTTCGGAAGCACGAGAGCATAAAAGGCGAAATGTTTGTAACTTCTCACGTACAGATTTTTTTTGTGTTTTGTTAAAATGGCCAAATCATGAAAGGAAGTGATCTATGGAAAGAAGAATGGGGGTCACCCAGCATTCAAGAGAGTAAAATCGCTGCGAAGTTCTCAAAGCGATTGTTTATTCTCACTGTCACGCCATTGCGTGACATTTCCGAGAAGCTTTGAGTCCACAGCTATCCCATAATGCCACATGCTTTCACGTTCCATTCTTGTGGAAAATGTTTGCACCTTTAGCATCGTGTTTACCTTCGTGGTCTTCGATGCATGACATGTGCGTGACATGCGCGAAAAAATGCGCAGTTGCAATGGGCGCGAAACGTCCTTAAATGGCGTCCTTCGACAGGGTAGATTGACAACGTCATTTACTCACAGAAATGCGCTGTTTCCGGTGAAAGGGCAAATGATTGACAGGATAACACAGTTTTGATTGCCACGCGCACTGCGGGCGCGGGTGCCGTATGCACAGATATACCTGCTGTACCTAATATGGTCAAGGAACGCGTCAGCAATAAACACTTTTTCAGCGCTGAGAAAAAATGCCCGATAAAAGCCGTTTTGGACCGGAATTGACCGGTGTAGAAATGGATGCTTAAGACGACAATAGTACGCCCGGGAACACCACGGGCTTGCTGGATATGAAATGATTATAGTCAAATCGGCGCTACGCAGAGCTCTCAAGTCTCACGCATTGAGATTGAGTCTCACGCATTTCGATGCAATCTCAAGCTCTCACGCCGACACGACCATTTCTCACGCATTAAGGTGATTCCTTAGTAATAGAAGTTGTCGTAAGATTTTCTTTAAACTTTTCTCGATTGTTCCCTACATTATGGTGACTCGAACTTTGCAATTAAAAAAATAGGTCACTAAGCTCGTTTGCGAGATATAACTTACTCAAGTTACTCATTTAATCATTGCGACTTCATCTATGAAGGACTAGTTCGTTCCATCGGTTCAGGATACGTTTTGCAGGAACAGGAAGCACAGCTTTGACGTAGTTCTTGAAATAACAAAACAGCTGAATTGTATTGTTTAAAAGGAATAATTTAATGTTTGTTTTATGGCACAGGCACACGTCTAGGAAAGGCACTGACTACAAATATTCCGCGGATGCGTGATCTCGAGGAGACAATTTTGTGTCCACGAGTGATGGCTACGAATCCTTTTTTTCCTGTAACTTTTTTTCTGACGTAAATTTTTTAACCATTTTTTACAGCACAAAGAGGATGAGTAAGAGAATAAAATTATGCCAAAAAAGAGATGGGTCACCAACCTCGTTTAGGAGAAAACAGAAAGCAAACCAAGCTCGACCCCTCGACAACACGTCTCCCCAATAGCGCGCTTTCACTTTCACTGTCGGACTGAAATGTTCTTTTAATTAGCATCATTAAGGCTATCACTCGACTTTTTGTTTTGCGAGAGTCTAAAATGTTTCTTGTTTTGCTCTTTACTGCTGTGCTCTGAAAACGGCTATTCTCCTTTCTAGCGAGCTTTCTTGCACGAAAGGTCACCATTTTGAAATATTTTTGGCCACTTTTGATATATCAATATTCACACATGGCTACGAGTCTTTATGGTTAAATTTAAACATTGTTTTGTTTAGAAATATCCGTTGAGACTTGTGAGACAAAGAAAACAGAACTGAGCCGTGGAATTTGACCATAAAGCCTCTTAGCCATGTCTGAATACGAACGTGGCCTACGCTGTGTTATGCGCAGAACAGGATGCGAAGTGCAATACTAGGAAATCACCTTAATTAATTTAAGAACGAGAACTATATATACATCAATTATATCCTTCGGTCTTTTTTTGTTTGGCGCTTCAGAAAGGGGGAAATACTGGCAACCAGGAACGACTGTGTATGCGCGTATCTTTGTATCCACTCTCAATATTGGCTTTCTAACCTCGTATCCAACCTTTTCAGGGGTACGGCTTGGATGTGGCAGGGTATTTTGCAGTTAAGCCAGAAATGTTTTGATATTTTTGTTTAATGCTATTGTCAAGCAATTTTTTAAGCCCAAAACTGTTGCCATGGTAATGGTACAGCGCTGCTAAAATTCTCTCTAAAATTCAGGTTTTGCC
This sequence comes from Montipora foliosa, assembly GCF_036669935.1. NCBI lineage: Eukaryota > Metazoa > Cnidaria > Anthozoa > Scleractinia > Acroporidae > Montipora > Montipora foliosa. The sequence continues at coordinate 3,353,134 of NC_090877.1, read as the reverse complement.
AAAACCTAGTTTTTTGTTTTACTTCGGTAACCTTATTAAATTCTCTTACCAAATATGTAGTATAAAAAAAAAGTATCCAGTAGGACTTGAGTTATTTATGACATGCAGTTAGAAGATGAAAATGAAATTCAGCTAGATAATTTTTAGTTTAATTTCCCTAAGAATGCAAAGAAACGAATCTTACTTGTCTCAAAACTAGTACTTATTTCCTCTTCTCCCGATTTTAGGTCACATTTTTATTTGCAGTCACTCCACAACTCAAGCATTGCATGTGTGGCTTATATGTGTGCCCTCAGCTGAAAACCCTTTCAAGCTTCCTTAAAGGGGCACTGTTTGCTGTTTTTAGGTCAAAACTGGGTAAAAATCTAAATTTAGTACAACATTCCTGACAACCAACTGAGAAGATATGAAATGTATTTACAGCTATTCATATTTAATTTTTGGTGACTTTCTGAAGACATCATCTCCAAACTTGAAAAAACTGGCCAGTTTTTTATCCTCTCCATCATTGGCTGCAAACAACAAAGAATAGCTTCAGTGCACTTCAATGGTTATTGGTAAGAAAACTTCAGCACTATTTTTTGGTCTTCGTTGATGCAAAGACGTCTTTTAGTGTTTTGAAGTTTGACTGAAATAGTGTGACACTGCCCCTTTAAGTTTGTTTTGAAAAACTAACCTTAATATGGAGAATATCATTTACAGCTCTTCATTTCATCATAGAGCCAAGGCCCTTTTTTTTTCCTGTTTATTTATTTATTTGTTTACACCGTTACATAGCATTTCCAAAAAAGATTAATTACAGGCATTGCTAGAACATGCAACACACACACACACATACACACACAACCACAAACAAAGACTAAGCAAATTTTATAACACTAAATTGAAAAGGAACCGGGCGTGACAAACAGAAAATACATTTCGCAACGGATACTCCTTCAAAATTCAATAGGGCCACGCCCTGGCTGGAGGCTGTGTGCTTGGTTTGGCATGCGATTACCGCATCATGGCTGATGGACCCAGAATCGGTCTTGTAGAAACAGAAGCAGTAAGTTAATAATTATTCACTAATGTATATGTGTGTCAATCAAAACCATTATTATTATAATAATTAAGTATAATTTTAATAGTTATTGAAACAAACATGATAAATTATAATTGGTACATTATGTTATGGTGTACATTCAGTTAAGTGAGACAGTTGTTTACCTGATCCCACCCATTCTTCCAGCAACTGGGGCCCAGGGAATAATGTGGCTGAAAGCGTCTTGATCTGTTACTTAGCCTCCACAGAGTTTTTTTGACTTTTCTTGTCTGCCATGACTGTTCCTGCCTCAAAAATTGGGTGCTGCTTACTGTGACAACTACTTGAAAGTTTTTCAGTTATTAATTAGCCAGTATCAAAATTACCATAATGTTCTTTCTTTGTCCTTTCAAAATTTTGCATATTAAGCATTGTCTTAGTTTATTAGAGTATCATCATGGTATTTTTGATAGTGGCTAATTTAGTCTGAAAAGGCGTCAAGTGGTAATCGTAACATAGAGAAGAATTTCTGTTGCATTGACGAAGTGACACACCTGGCCTGTAGATTGTGCATCTTTAAGGGAATTTATGAATATGAGATGCAGGACAGTTTGGTAGATGGATCAATGAGAGCATCATGAAATGAGCAATAATAATAATAATAATAATAATAATAATAATAATAATAATAATAATAATAATAATAATCGTACATCCACCAGGTGGCTTTTTGCCTACTATTCACAGTTATTAAGTTAACTCAGATCAACTGAAATCAGACATTCATTTGGTTTTTGGTTTTGAGGGAGGAAAACTGGAATACTTGGAAAAAAACCTCTAGGAGCAGCGTAGAGAACCAACCAACTCAACCCGCATATGACGCGGTGTCTTGGAATTAAACCCGGCAAATTGGTGTGAGGCAAGTGCTCTCACCACTACGCCATCTTAGCTCCCCAAATTTGGATATATTCTTTCTTTGCATCTTATTGATTCAACACATCCCTTCTTGTTTTCCTTCTCGTTACAGGGAGTCCTTCCACCTTTCTGGTAAGCACTCCAATTTGATTTTAAAATAACCATCCTTCGTCGATTTTGTATAATTATTGTCAATGCCACTACATTTTGAGCGCTATTTCTGTTGATTGCAGCGATTTATTGAATTGAACTGTAATAAAGTAAATGAAAGCGTGTTTGCAGTGTTTCAACTGATTGGTCAGTTAAGTTGATTGTCATTTAAATGTCGCGGCATTGAACGGGCTTTCCTCAATAATTTTGCCCTTAATGTGATAAACATGTAATGGCAATGTGCCTTTGGGTCCTCCATGCAATTGCATATACTGATATAACATGCAAATCCATGCAATTCCTTGTTTGGTTTGCTTATTTGTTGCAGCAAGTTAGTATACGTGGGTCACCTGGGGTAATTTTAAACTTACATCCGAACTTGTAATCAAGTCAAGTCAAGTCAAGTCAATCTTTATTTATACAGAACTCCTCAGGATTTGAAAAACATTATAAAATATATACATTATCTACCAATCTACACTCTAGTATAATTTAAAAATCAAATCTAAGTACATATATCATAATTCTAATCTACAAGTCACAATCTATAATTTAAAAGGTAAAAAAGTAGAATTTAAAATACTTATTATAGCTAAAAGAAGCCGCTCCAGCCTGAACGAAATGCACTCAGATTACTTGCTTGCCGCAATTCGACAGGCAGGCTATTCCATAACGCAGCGCCACTATAACCAAAACTGCTTTTCAAATAATTAGTGCACGACCTTGGAACTCAGAGTCTCTCAAGGGATAGGTATTCAAGCTGCCACGATCCACAAACATATTACAAAGATATTCAGGGGCTAAACCATGAAGTGATTTGTGGACCATGGCAGCTTTTTGACGCTTACGTTTTCGAGTTTCTTCCAGCCCAGTTTTTGAAGAAGTACGTCGGCATCAGTGCCGTAGCTAGAAAAGGTCAAAACGCTCGCAGCACGATTTTTTAGTTTTTGGAGCTTGCCTACGAGGGTTTTTGTTGCAATTGTCCTGCACGAGAGAGGAGTAGTCGAAATGTGCCTGAACCAACGGGCTTAAAATAGACAGCAATGTCGAGGCTGGGACAAAACGTCGTATGCGTTTAAGGGCCCCGAT
>NC_090877.1:3327456-3344956 GCF_036669935.1 Montipora foliosa | reverse complement strand
TTTCGACGTAAAGCCGTCGCAGATCAACGGGCTGCGCAGTACGGATGCGCAGTAATCAAAATCCCAGAACTCGTACTCGAAGTCATACTCGGTTGTTATCGATGCCAGCATTCTTTATTGCTTGATCTACGCCGATTGGGTGTTTCAGAATACACATTCGTCGGGATAGAAAAAGGCATATACCAAAACTACAATGAATTTCGAATGCAAATACGTGCAACTATTCCGCCGCGCATATGTGTTTAACCGGTCCATCATTCGAAGATAGTACCACATGTAAAACTCAACAAAATACTCGAGAAATGCTTTCTTAGTTTTATTATTCTCTTTTGCCTTGATACAAAAGGAGATAAGTAATATAACATCCGACGAAGACATAACGCAAGGAACCGTTTGGGTTCGAACTCTTCAGAATGAATCTCCATCTACTTTATTTAACGTATGTAGTTAGGGAAAGCATCTACGGATTACATGTCGCAATTTTTTTTCGCTAAGTGATGGCTGTTCTTTTACGAGAATAGCTGTCAGTTAACTAAATTTGTAATGCTACAAACGCGAAGAAATAACCATTACCATATTCGTGATGACTATAGCTGTCATCTTTAACACTTTTTACGACGATTTTCTATGTTTTGATTAGCTAATTTACGAAATCAAGTTACGATTTTCAATGTCCGTAGACATACTTGTTGAAAGTGGACTTAAAATTGGTAGAAAGGCCTGTGATAGCGGACTGGCTGATTTCCTGCGTGAGGCTACAAATTTCCAGTCGCACTGAGTTTAGCAAAATACTGACTTTTTGCTCTTCAGGCTCATGGCCACAACTTATTTACCCTTTCTATTCTCAGTTCGTTAAGCAATGACAACGGCAAGGTTAGTATTTCGAATTGACGTTGTGCAATACGGGCGAACTATCTTGTAACTGGATATGTGCGAACAGTTTTAATGTAAAGGTAGAAATGAACGGTTCATTGTTGTATGATCATGTTGTCGTCAAAATCTAAAATTTGGTGATTTGACCTAGTTGTTTAGAGGAGTAAGGCAACGTAATGCAATGAAGCCGGTGTGTCGCACGTGCGCGACGAGTATTTTTCCTTTCAGTCCACCAAGGATAATAGGGACTTTAAGATCTACGACGGCGACGGTCGACGAAAACGTCACCTCAAAATATCACTTGGCTCTCTCTCATAAGTCTTTCGCGATTATTCAGTCTCGTTCACATCCTACAATATGGGTAAAGTATCCTAAAAATAAATTGGTACGAGAGGTTTCAGAGTGAAAACAGAAAATAAAAGATTCTCTGTCAGGATGCTTACGTTGTCGTCAAAATTTGGTGATTTCACGTCGTCGTTATGCAGAGGACCACAAACATACTTGCTAAAATCCGTGCTGCACAGTACATGCAGCACGATTCTTTTTCCTCTTTTAACCAATGATATTGTTTTGTCATGTTGTCGTTGCCGTAGCCGTTTTCGTTGCTTACTCTTGAGCCTGCGCAGTAACACTTCCGCAAGCTCCTTTCCCCTTCCGAACCAAGCCCGAGTTTTCGTATTAACGCTCAGAAGAATTGGGGAAAACGCTCAAGGCCATGGAATTAAAGCGAACACTGAAAAATCTTTTAAAATACAATATAATAAATGTCTAAAAAGTATGCTATATCTTTACGTTTACTAACTACCTTTATAAGTATATCTTGGTTTACAACTCTCAACTGCAATGTTCCTGATTAGCATTCGCTCTCCTCGCTAGTCAAATAGATCTATTTTGGCGTCTCCTTTTCCACGCTTTCCTCTGTTTCACCCGACTTCACCAAAATCTGTTCATCATCGTCTTCCTGAGCTAATTTCATCTTCGTCTTGCGCTTTTTGCCTCTTTTGGTCTTCACATGATCCACATCTCCAAGTTCCAGAATCTCTGCGAACAGCTCGTCCAGACTACCGAGCTCTTTTTCGAGTGTTTCTTCATCTTGTTTCAATGCCATATCTTTCTCAAAGGCGACGTTTTCTTCTCCTGCTGCCGCTTTCTTTTTCTTTTTCTTGTTTGGCTTTTCCTTAGTCTCATCAACTGCTTTCCCCTCGGCAGCTTCTGGATCCTCACCGTCATTTCCTTTCAGCGTCTTTTTCTTTTTCTTCTGTTCTTCGTTTCGATCTCCTATTTCTTCGCCAGTTTCGGCAGACACCATTCCTTTCTTTTTCTTTCCGCCACCACCAACAGCTGATTCATTTTTTTCAATCTCTCCTTCTCCTCTTACCTTCTTCTTTTTCTTCAATTTTACCTCACCAAGGATTGTTTCTTCCTTGTCGTTTATTTCTGAAGAGATGTCTTTCTTGTTTTCTTTTTCATCTCCAGACAAAACGTTTTCTTTTCTTTTCCCTTTCTTTTTAGTCTTCACATTCTCTTCGCTGCTGCCTTTATCCCTTCCTTCTTCGGCCACATCATTTCTCTTTATCAGTTCCTCTTGCAGCCTTTTCTTTTTTATCTTTATATCAGAGCCGTCCTCAGAAACCTCGTTACCCTTTTTGTCATCCACGGGGACCCAAGCTTCTGTTGGCGGGTTCTCTTCTGGAGCTTCTCCTTCGTGACTTTTCTCTGCTTTCCTCTTCTTTTTCTTTCCAACTTCGATCTCCATATCGCTATTATACGTACGCGATTCGGCATCACAAACTGGCGCGTGCCTAGACAGAATACTGTCCAACTCAGCATCGGTGGCACAACGACTTTCTTGATCCCGTCGTACGTCGTCGAGGATTTTCAAAAGCTCAGCTTCTGGCGCAGCTTCTTCAACCACCGTTTCTCTTGGACTCATGATGCCTTCTCTTTGAATGGTAGAATCCGCGTTCTCGTTTTGTTCTTCAGTTGTGATTTCGAGCTCAGCGATCAGAAAAGCTGGGCTCTTCACGCTCACTGCACTCCCAGGACGATCCGTGATTCCGAATGTTGGTGTCATTGTTGTAATACCATCTTCGGCACCAGCCTCGTTTTCCGAACCGCTCTCGTCATTACTCGATTGGTTGTCTTCGGTATCGCTATTGTCAATGTTCTCGCTATCACAGTCGCTTTCGTCAGAGGAATTTTCTCGGCCATTCACTTCTTCAAAAACTAAATCCTCCACCATTCGCTTCTGTTGATAGTGCTTCAATATTTCCTCAAGCTCTTCCTCGGTATACTGACTCAAAAAACGCTCGAACACAGGAATGGAGTCACAAAGTTCGGACTCGTAAAAATCCCAGTCCACCTCCATAAGTAGCCGTATCAGGTTTTTCTTCTTGTCTGTACAACTTTCCGTTTGAAACCACCTTGTCTTTCGCATGTCCTCGAAAGCGATGTTCCTCATAAAATGGATGGCATTGTCGGCGTTGTCAACGATTTTATCAAATTTGACCTCCAGGTCACTCTTAGGCTCTTTGTAAATTGGATGTATGGCATGGCCCATTGACTTGCCTATGTTTTCTTTGAGACGGTGAATCATGAAGTCCATTATCTCGTACTCATTCGATTGTTTTTCCACGTCGCTGCGAACTTCCGTAAAGGCATCGTTGATTATGGATATGAACACGTTGAGGAGAATAAACACCATTGATATCGTGTAAGTGTAGAAGAAGATTTGTGCAATGATGCGATTGGCGTGCTTCATTTCTTGCAAAGTAAACTTGCCCAGAAGAGTGTCCATCAGCGATGCGCAGCTTCGCCAAAATGTTCCAAACCCTGCCATGTACTGACCAAAAACTAGGCTTGCAAGGAGTGCAAACGCCAGAAACGCCACCGAGAACATGAACATGAAAGATACCAACTGGCCAATGCAACGTTTGAGGACCTGCTGTAGCATGGACATTCGACGGTTAAAGCGCAGAAGTCGAAACATCTTTAGAAATGAGAGGAAGACGATGACTCCAATGATGCATTTCAACCACTCGTCCAAGAAAGCCGTGTAGTGGAAGCTGACGAACCCTGTCCTGTCCTCTCGCATAAACTGCAGGGCATCTCCGGTGAACTTCATTCGCGTAAAGTACAAACCCACCGCAGATAACGACAGAAGTGTAAGTACAATTTCAAGGATACTCCATGGATCCCTCAAATGCTCCCTTCCTTTCTTGATGGACATTCTGATCTCTTTGAACACAAAGAAGGCACAGAACAGGAGATACACGATTTCACAGGTTAACACGAAGTACATCTCCCCACCTACGTACCGGAAGAGACGGAGCGTGAGAATGCTTGGGTATGCAGTGAGACTTCCGGTTGGAAGTTGTTCAAACAGAAGTGTCACCACACAAAACAGGTTAATGTTTGCGTTGTAAACAGCAAATTCAGAGAAGATGGCTCGTGTGTAACGATCCAACCAGTTGTTTTCTTCAAGCTCTCGAACTAATTTGAGGGACTCGCTCAAGTCGTTGGGTAACACCTGCACGTAACCTGCAACAAAATCGAACATGCAAACGTCAGAAAACGACCGGTGGCTCAGTTAGCAGAGCATCGGGCATTCGTGCTTGAGGTAGCGGGTTCAAACGCCGGTCGGACCAAAACTCAAGGTCTTAAAAAGTGACGCCTTTGTAATTTCTTCAGCAAATTTTCAAGTCTTCCCGTATAAGGACTATAACCTGTAGGCCCCGTCATGGTCTCACAACCTTTCCTTTAATCAACCGGCAACACTGTGGACGTCAAAAAAACCCACACACTATTCATGAAGAGTATGAGGGGAGACCCCTGGTGTTGTGGTCTGTCCTCCATTCACATGCTTGCGTGGGTTGGGTGGGTGAGATTAAATATGCACTGATAGCGGCTGCCGGAGGTGCCTTTAAATGCTGACGTCCGTTGTCACCCCAGAGAAAGAATTGTGACATGTACGGTATATAAATCCTTTACTATTACCATACTCTTTCTCCTACGCGATAAACGTGAACCGTCTAAAAACTCTTTGTAGTCTCGGAAATTATAGCCCAACAAAAAGGTCTACATTTCAAGAAACTCAAATTAAGATAAGGCTACCAAATCTACGAAGTTACCTCCTGCGCTGTAGGTCGCCTTGTAACCCCAGTACGGATAAGTCTTTAGTTCCTCCGCCGTTTGAAAATCCCAAGGGCCTTTCTCAGTTGGTTCGACTGTGGTTGTGGGGGTAGGGGTAGAGGAGGCATTATCGTGCGGTTCTTGCCGTTTAGGCTTCCATCCAGGTAAGAAAGAATTCTGGTCCTGTTCCGCGATACTGTAGAAATCGTTGCATTCTTTGATGAAATATAGGAACAGGCGCTTGTAAGTGCAGGTATCTGTCAAAATAAGAGACAGTTTGATCGAGATCAAGCGACAGTTCAGAGAATCAAAATGAATACTTCCGATCACCAGGCCCGAATGTTTTAGTTTCGACCTACCAAAGTCGCCCCGATTTTCCAAAAAAAAGAATGGGATTGCTCTTTTTGAAAAAAAAAAAAAAAAGGGAAAAAATTCAGCCAGGAGAGATAAATATTACTGGTAAACTCTCAAAGGCTATGTCCCCTTTGACGCTCCCCTAGGAGTAACAGTACTAGATTTTACTAGGACGGGGACAATGATCCCCGGGGGACGTATTACGAAAAAGCAGTTTGAATTTGTTTCGAAGTGAGAGGTCGCGGAAGTCAATAGGACTTTCGGTGACCTTATTCTTGGTTTGCACTCACGTGACTAGCGGCCATGTTTTCCCAGCGAAACAAAACAAGCTAAACGCTCCTGGAGGTTAATTTGGATAATCAACGTGGCCGAAAAGTTAAGTCTTCTCTGGCGACGCAAACATAAGAATAAGTCTAAGAAGGTTATGCGCCAGTGAGGCAAGCAACGGCAAATTAAAAGAACAAGATCAAACACGCGCAGAGTGCGTGTGGCCATTTCCTTTCGCAACAACACGATGGACGAATTGGAAAACAAAAGATTGAAGGAATTAACTAGACAAATCGACTCGACAGGGATTTTGCAGTATATTTGGAAACGGACTAAGCTAAACGTCTGTCCTCTTCAAACGAATAAAATTTTCGAAACCAAAACAAAACGGTACCTTTCTTGATCCTAAGTTGCCTCAGACGAGCCACACTCAAGACCCAGGCAGTAGGAACGTCGGCAACGAATCCTTTGTCATAGGCTGTTAAGTTGTCGTAGTACAATTGAGGCATCAAAGAAGGTATGAACGTCTCGTTCAGCCATTTCCAGTAGTGGTGTATTTCGTGCACCTTGAAAATGAAAAACATATCCGTGTTTTTATACAACTCAGCTATAACACGAGCAGGTACAAAACAAAAGTCACAAGTCACAGGTCATTGTTTTACCAATACAGGAACAACCCTAACCGTTTACCAATGCTAACCTAAGGCCTAAAAACTTTTGTTTAGACCTAATTAGGTGTAAGGACAGCTTTAATGAATGTTTAGGATTCTTTCTCTACTGGTAAAACAATGACCTGTGACTTGTGACCTGTGTTTTGTACATGCTGCTATAAAACGGCTCCCACGAGTCAAGGCTATTTGATATTATTAAAAACTGGATCATTGGATAATGCAATTCGAGAGTTTTGATTGGCTAAGCCATCATGGGTTATGAGCCATTATACCATGATCTACAAACACGGCAAGCATATGCGTGATTTTCTGGGCCTTTTTACTTTTATTGTAATCTAGTTTTCTATATTTTGGGGGCGTTTTTAATAAAACAATTATTTGTTACGAGTTCGAATGTTTTGAGGAAAGGTAGTTTACAAAGTAAACTGAACGTAGGGTTGTCGGAACAACAACAAGAAGATTTATTCCAGAATGAACGTAGTTTCCACGGAGTAAAACTATGAACAACACGTATTCGACAAACTTACTTACTTACTTACTTACTTACTTACTTACTTACTTACTTACTTACTTACTTACTTACTTACTTACTTACTTACTTACTTACTTACTTACTTACTTACTTACTTACTTACTTACTTACTTCTTATGTCGCAGTTTTCAACTCTCACATACTCTTGTATCGCCCGTTTCAGTTTGCCCCTTCTGGAATGTTTGAGGTTGTTTACTTTCACCGGTCTGACCGGTGGTGCTCAAGTCTCCCTTCCCATTTGACCTAATTGTTGTACCAGTTATCTCAGGATCACAACAAATTCGCATGAATCACTCTGATTGACGCGCAATTTTATGCAAACGCATTGCAGATTGGGTCGGGTTCCGAAATTGAAATCTAGGATCTGGAATCTAGAATCAGGAATTGAAATTTGTATGTTGGCCCGACCGGGATATACACCTCCAGTCTTCAACCAACTGAACTAAGTTGTGGATTACAGATAAAGAGGAAGCACTCGATTCATGTTAATTCATACGCCCATCAACCGCTCCGCTGCCGTATATGTAAGGTTTATGATAAAACTGACAGGTCTTAAGCATACCTTTCCGTATGTTAGGTTCCCACTGTAGGCAGCTTTTTCAAAGATGTTGCTCATGTATCTCGTCACCTTAGACGTTGTTAGATCTCTGTTTCCGTAGCTTATGGTGAGAAGTACCAACAGAAATATGACATACCAGATTACTTCCCTAATAATGGATTTCATTTGCTTTTCCTTCATTCGCAGTTTGCGTGCAATCTCCAACTTCGCCTCATTGGGGGGTTTGTCGTTGATCAGCTGTTTCAGTTCCTGTTGGGTTTCAAGATCCAGATCTTCTGTGGTCTTATGCAACCATTCCTCGTCGTTCGCGAGGGCGTTCGCGTCCGTCAAAGAATCCTGTTCGGCCTTATTGGGGTCTTTGACGAGGACCGCAAAGAAGGTAGCCAACGCAAAGACTTTGATAGGTTGGTTGAGAAGCACGTCTTGCAGGAATGATATAGACATTGACATGAGCCACTGGGCAGACTTTTCAGGTCCGAACTCCATTCCGTACATAACGACAAATGATGCTGAGGCACAGGTAGCAACGAAGGCAAGACCGTACGCTATGTAAACAAACCAATGAGGGAGGCCAGGTTGCTTTGAAGTCACGGGTTTTTTCTCATCTTCGGCTGCCTCAATATCAACGTCATCTGCACGCGTGCCTTGTGGCTTTGCTGTGTATCGATTTGCCTTCGGTCTTGCTTTGCGGAAGATAGTGACAATGATTAGATTGACTGGAAACACTACCACGCTACTCACTATACCGATCGAAACTTGGCGAATGGAAAAGCTGAAACCCATTATCCTGATAGCGTTCTGGGGCGTTTGGTTCTCTCCTACCTTGTAATACATCGCGTTTGAAACCATTGTGCACATGAGAACCGACAAACAGCAAGTCAGCCGCTGAACACGCGTAAAAGTACTTCTTGGTGGGCGAGCAACAACAGAAAACCAGATATGCCCGTCGGTGAGGTTTTTTCTGACCTCGGACGCGAAAAGGACGTTGAACTTCGTCAGCTCTTTCTTGGAGGCCGGATAAAGGATCCTTTCGACTTTACCATCGCTTTCATCGACAGCGAGCCAGTCATCGCACACGAACCACCAACGCTGGTCTGTCTGAATGTCTTGGATCATTACACGAAGGAGATTCCAGGAAGGATAGTTTCCGCTGTTGTTGTGCCATATTCGAATGTGTTTCAGGCTGCCGAGAGACTGGGGCACAGTCAGTAGGAAAGGATCAACGGAGCCTACAAAGAAAGAAAATTGGAATTTGATTACGATGTTCTTTGACAATGCCTCGGTTTTTAAGTTCAGCGTATCCAGCAGCAGAAATATCATTCTTGTCCGGAGAGAACCTGTTCTCCACACTGACCTTAGGCCCTTTTCTCGAAAGTCCCGAAACTTTACGAGCCATTCTCGGGAGTCACAATTTCCTCTGTATCTCAAGAACGGAGTGGATTTGAGTCGTCAAACTTTACAGTCAGTTTGCCTTTTGTTACCTTGAAAACATGTTAAAAGATTGGCGTTCCTGAACAAGCGGTTGGGTAGCAGGTTTACAAATGGCTTTTTGGGCCCAAAAATTTTTCTGGACTTTCGAAAAATGGGCCCCTGCTGCCCATGGTAGAGAAATCAAAGTATTAATTGTTGCAAATTACTTGTGAACGGGACACTTACTTCCTTGGTTTTACTTACTACAAGAAAACATTAGGTAAGACGGCGGCTCAAAACATTAATAGGGAGCTGATCAGAAGCAACGACAACGGCGACGGCAACGAAAACGTCATCTCAAAGTATAAATTCGAGTCATTTTAATCGCCTCGTGACTATTTCAACCTTTTTAATATGACAAGGGTGTGGTAGTCCCTCAAAAATGACACTCGTCTGAACGGCACTTAAGGTAATTCCTTAGTATTGCATTGCGCATCCCTACTGCGCACGATTTTTGCGTCATTAGCGCACACATGAGCACGTGCGCAAACAAAACGTAAGAGATTTCGCTCAAACTAAACCCGATAGCGAAATAACTGCTCCTTTTCTCTCAAACGAGCACGGTGACCCCCGATTCTTTTTTCAGGTATTTGCCAAGAACAGTCTAATTAAGAACATATTTGAAGAAGAAAAAAAGTTTGATAGTAGAACATGAATTTTTTTTGGAAAACAGTTCCGTACTGGGTGTATTTTACCCAAGGCGAGGACTTCAAGCTAACCACGGAACTGTCCCAAAAAGTGCACTATTCCCACAACCAGGGAATCAAAGACGGCGTCTTTGAAGTAACCAAGACTTAATTCTGTACGAAGGTAATTCGAATTTTTAACGCAAAAACATTAAAAAATACCCCATTTTAAGAGCCTGCTGACGCGTAAACAAGCACGGTGATCCCATTTTTTTTATTGCAATTTTTAATGTTCATATCATGGATGTTAATTATGCCAAGTTTCCAAAAAAGTTTGATAGTAGAACAATTCAAAGAAATTACCTTAATTTAGGGGAGAAAATAAAAATTTATCCTCATGATCAAGTGCTGACGTTCTTGATGACACCTCAAATTTGGCTATTTCACGTTGCTGTTTGGCTGACGAAAGCAAAGGAATGGACAACAGCGAAAAACGCACGTGCAGGGCGTGCAAAGCTATTGTCTTTGCCTACTAAATTTGTGACGTTCTTGTTGCCGTCGCCGTTGTCGTTGCTTAAGCTCCCCGGCCGCAAAAACGTCCTTTAATAGTGCTAGTTTATGATTCTTACAGTGTTTCGTGATTATTTCAGTTTGTTCAACTTCCACAAATTATCCAAACTATCCAAGAACTGAATAGGCCTTATTGACGATGGCCGCTATGTTGGTTTTCAAATTGTCATGCAAATTAGCCATGTGTTATGCTGGGGGGGCAAACATTGGAAAAACAGCAAATTGCGGAAAATCGGCTAGTCAAAATATTGAAATAACATTGCTAAAAGTTCATTTTAGTATTTAGAATTAAGTACCTTTTATAATAATTTTATATCTTTTGATTGCCTTTGACATTTTGACTTTGTACTTCGCTATCTGCTCATTTTTCGATAAAAAAAACGCCGAAGTAACTTCTGTAATGATTGTATATTACCGCTTAGGTGATAAACATTCCATGAACGTGAAGCAAATCATCTGTGTGGCTGAGATGTTCGTTATAACCTCTCGAACTTGTGTTGTTTTCCCCCTCAGAAGTGTGTAGCTAATTTGCATGATAATAGCAAATCCAACATGGCGGCCATCGTGAATAAGGTCTATTGGAAGGAACAGTGTTGAAGCTAAGAACGAAAATTAAAGATTTGCCCTTGTGCACTCACGTCGACCTTGGAAGTTGAGATTTGGTCATCTCAAGTTGCAGATTGGCAGAAAATGGGAAAGAAATGTACAAATTTCGAAGCGCACGTTCACAGCCATTGTTTTGCTTATTGATGTCCATTGTTTGATGGCGTTCTCGCTCAGGTTGCCGTCCTAGATCTTAAGGTCCCTATTATTGGCTAAAAGACGGAACATACTCTTGCTGCACGTATTTTTGTACATTTCTCTCCCTTACTGAGAAAAAAAAAACAGATTTAAGGTTGTAACGAGAACCTATGCACACAACAGTGAATCTTTGATTCTCTCTTTTTAATTCAAATCCATCTATACCTATCCAGTTATAGGATAAATTGCGCCCATATTGTACAATGTAAACACGATGGATTAAACCTAATATTTTTAAGTGATGTTTTCGTCGCTGTAACCGTCGTCGGTCCTAAACTCCCTATTTATTCATCTCAACGAAACAACCCACCTGTTTTGAAGTTTTTCCTGTTGTTATCCTTCAAAACCCTTGGCTCACTGTCTCCGAGACCTCCAGTAAGAACGATCGAAACTTCAGCACTTGTGCCGCCTCCTCGCGCAAATCCCGTGTGAACATGTATTTCATAGCAATACGTATCTCTTGAGTCGTTGTCAGGAAGTAGGCTTACTCCAGTCTGCAAAAAAACTCGCTTGTGAGTAGCCTGTCAGTTTACGTGGGCTACACTCTGGACTTTGACGTCAGTCCATGTCACCCAAAACAATCCTCACTCACCCGGACGATCGTACTTATTCTTCACTCCAGACTATTTTGCGATATTTCACGCGAGAGTGCTACACGAACAGAGATTCGTGCCAGACATATCGGGCTCAGTCCTGATTGGAACCAAACTGTCTCTTGCTTGCCACAACTGACATGATCTTGAGACTGGTCTGTATTATAGGCGAATCTTTGCTGACTTCATTTTTTTACATTTTGTCTCATCAACATACGAGTTTGCTGACCTCAGGGATCGTGCTATTTACAAATTGACTTGAAAAGGTAAAAGAACGTGTAAAACTTAGCTTTAATAACGAGCGAGTTATTAGCCACCAAAAACTAAGAAAATCGTAGGTGGCAAAAGCGCTAATGAGTCCATACATTCTTTGTCAAATTTAAAAATTTCAAAGCGCCATTACTCAGAGATTATCTGATAAATTGCGCCTAAAGCTTCAGAGATAGCTCATAGAGCAATTTTCAATTGAGTGTCGAAAAAAATTAGCGAATTGCTTTGGTTTTGCATTACTTCACTCAGTGATTGGTTCAAAGTTCTCGCGCCACTTTTTCAACCAATAAAAAGTGAAACCAGAACCAATCGTTGAGGAGCAGTTGTGGCTCAGTTGGCTAGTGCGCGGCCTTCGGAGCGAGAGGCCCCCGGTTCGATCCTCGGTGACTTAAACGTCTGTTTCGACTTTCCTCTGATCCGTGTAGCTATGGCTTTAAATACCCGTAAAACGGAGCACTGACAGAGGGAGCATGTAACTTGCAACTCTCTTCATTGGAACAAACCTGAGGATTTAACGAAACCCACCAATAGACCAATTTCGATATATTAAAATTCAGTCCAAAACAAAAGACATCACCTCGAGGCTCTGGGGAATAAATATAAGGATTTGTATGAGTTTATTCCTTAGAGCCTCGAGATGATGTCTTTTGTTTAGTACTGAATTTTAATATGTCGAAAGTGGTCTATTTTATGCCCAAATATGGATAAAAATAAGATCAAATTAATTAAGCTGCACGCGCGAGAAAATGCACTATCTACGTTACATCCAAATAAACGACAGTTAAACTCTTCAAGGTCAAGAGCTGGTCGGCGGGGTCATCAAAAATGCATGCTCCTGACACGTTCAAACATTGTTGATCCAACAAATGTTTCATAACAATGTTCGAACGTGCAGCCGGCGCTTTAAAGTCCCCAGTGAAATCAGCACAGCATGGTTAGCTTTATAAAACAGAGCAAGCACCACAATTAATACGCTGATGCATCTCTACGGACCGCGAATCATTTGAGACAAGAGAAAATAAATGGGGAAGAGAAGTCATCTCCCATAACACCCTTGGCCATAGGTAATATGTGTCAAGTTATTGCTAGATCGACTCCCACGCTGTACATACAGCTGTTTCGAAAGGGGTTGTCCAAAAGAAGCATAAAAGCCTACGCGACAATGCCGAAAGGCATTATGGTAAACTGTCAGTTTGAGTCAACCAAAACTGACATTGAGATAGAGAGTTTCAAAATTCCGTCAAATTATCCAGGCCATGAATTAGTAACAAAGGGTTAGAATTCGCAGAGAAAGCAAGATTCTGACGACTTTAACCCTTCCTTACTTTATGTGATGTTTCGCAGAAAAAGTTTGAGAAATGTACCAAAAATCGTGGTGCACGTGCAGAACCATCATTTTTGCTAATGAACCCTTTTGTTTTTGGACGTGTTTTGGCAGTGATGGCGGAAGAGACCTTGAACACAAGTCTGTGCGTACTGCCACTTCATTAACGCTTATCGTCGCCATAGTAGGTCGTCACTGCACTGCACGAACGCTTTTACGCTTCTTTTGGACAACCTTTCTTGAAACAGCTGTATCCCAAGGGGATTAAGCAACAACCACTCATGTGTTCTGTGTGGATAGCCCACGCTAAGAGAACACATTCCTGCCATACGATTGGCTGTTGCCTAATCCCCTTCGGATATGTACAGCGTGGGAGTCGATCTAAAACATTACCCAATGTATGGGGAATGCCCTCTCTTCCCTCCAAATTTTCTCTTGTTTGAGAGTAGTGCTGTATGTCGTTGCTATGAACGTGTGCGAGACGTAAACAACCTTTAACCCTTACATGGAAACATTACCTTTAAAGCATCATTTCTGTCAGCTCTTCGAGCGGGAATCAAGCAGATGATGTAGACACCAAGAATCACGCAGGCCGTGATAAGCGCAAGCGGACTTTTTAGTAGTTTGTCAAAGCTCAAACCCTTGAAGTTGATCTTGTTCGGTGGGACAAAAAAATTGCTCCCGAATGTTGTCAAGTGGTTGGTTAAGCATTCTATCACGGTCCGGTTTGTTTTTAGACCCACCTGCCACGAGAGAAAAAACACCGAAACGGTTAAAGATGGTTTAATATATCTCTCAGATAAGGCGCGTGTTATGATTGGCTAACTTAGCGGGCCGTATTCTACAGTACCGCCCGCTGTTTCGCCCCCTATATTGGAAATTTTTATGCAAAACTTTCTAGCAATTTTTCATTTTGTTTGTGTGAAAATGAACTTGTGAAATTGTTTAAATCTTCCAAGCAGCTATTTCAAAAGCCAATAAGATCTATTCGTTTTTCAGTTTTTTACGAATGCCAATCATTTGAGGCAGTTGAACGTTCCTCCTTACTTTAACTAGTTTCCTTCTGCCTTAATACCTTAGAGATATAGTTAATACCTCACCAATCTCGTTTTGTCGGTCCGTAAAGTAAGTTACGGATCCTCGTTTCTTCCTGTTGATCTATGACCTGCGCGCTTCGCGCTTGTATTCATTTAGGACGCAATTCTATTGGGTCAGCGACCCATAACAATAAACATGCAATTCCGATACTTAATAAGCATGGACCAACAGACCAAGATATTTGCAGACAAATATCGGGTCGCACGGTTGGCGCACACGTGACCAATCTAAATCCCAAGGGTTTTATCCACTTATGGTTGGTTGGAAAGGTCTGGTTTCGCAGGAAAGTCAATCTTAAAATATCGCGGCATGTAAAATACATACCTACATACATACTTTATTTGTTATGTAAGTCGATAAAAAAGGCAGCTAAATAGCTGATGTGGAAGTTGATCTGCGTGACACAAATAGATTAAGAAGTTGTATGTTACTGGTCGTAGTCTTCTGATTGTGTCGGGGACCAGTTCACTTTGACGGGGCTAGGGCACAGAGTTGCACTTTAACTGGTATGACAGATCGGAGCGAACTATCGTTCCCCGTGTGAACGAATTAGTGTTCCCTTTGTCTCGAGCAGACGTCAATTGCCCGAAACGGAAAATACCATAATAGTCTTAGTTTGTCTACCCAAATTTTAAATAAGCATTGTTTCCAGTTTCTCTTGGGACTTACAATGGTCCCAAGGGCAAACAAAAACAATGCTTATTCAAAATTTGGGTAGACAAACTAAGACTATTAAGGTATTTTCCGTTTCGGGCAATATCATTCGAATCTCTCTGATTGCCGCGAAATTTACATGAAAGCGCGTTGGCTTGTGTCGTGTCTGGGCAACCGGAAAGTTCTGTTCCATTGGGCACATGGAATTCTCGAAATTTCAAACGGAAATTGAAGGGTCATGATTTCGAGCCCGGTGTAAACAGAGGATTGCCATCCCCCCGATGCAAATCTACCAGCCCCCCCATCCTTAGTAGGGAGTCCTGTGTGATTCATTGTCCTATGGCTCTGCGGTCCTCTCATGGGCGTAGCCAGGGTTTTTCAAAGGGGGGGGTCACACTGTGTCAAACAGAGGGTACTCGCGTTTTCGCAACCTGAATATTGTAGGTTGTTTGAGTAAAAACACGGCTTACTAACGGGGGATCACGGGCACCCCAGGACCTCCCCTCCTGGCTACGCCCTTGCCTCTGGTTCTTCCACTCTTGCACAGATATAGAACCTTTCTATTGGTGAAACAGAACGAACTTGTCACACGATCAGCCACGATAGCTAATGATCTTGCCACATTTCAGGGCTGTCTAACGCACAAACACGTTCGTTTTCACTATTGTTAATTATTTTTTCTCACCTTTGTTCCCTCTGTGGACCAGACCTCCCTGTCAACGTCGTAGTACAAACACATTGAGGTATAGACTGAAAAGGTATAGGGTATGGTGTCGTCGGAAGGTATTTTAGCTTTTTCCTCCTCTGATAGCGAGTCGTTTCGCACATATCGTAGCAACACGTAGTACGTTCCGGCTGCTGTCCAATTTAGCGCATCATTGGACAGAAAGAGTTCGCACCCTGACGGGTCCAAAGAAGTAGATGACTGCACACTTTGGCGAGATCCAAGTTGAAGCCTGCCATTAAAGTCATAAACTCCCTCGAGCGGCTTCGGTTCACCTCCTTTTCTTACGTACAGCTCTAAATCGACGCTCACCTCCCATTCTGCTCGAATGTGCACAGTAGATGCATTCTGCTCTATTGTAAAGGAGTGTACCTGGTACGTCTTTGAATTGACTCCACCCTCCGTATTGCGGCGCTCTTTGTCATTTCGGGGAATAATAATGCTGATTTCCGACGTAAGGTTTTTGATGTTCAACTCTGAATGATTCCCGTCGGAGAAGGATAAACTTACTGCAAGGCTCTTCACAGAATTTCCCTTTTCTTGATCTTGGCTGGCAAAAAGGCTTGTGTTAGATACCATGCTCTGAAAGGATAATAATAATAATAATAATAATAATAATAATAATAATAATAATAATAATAATAACAACAACGGATTTAGTACAAGAGCACTAATTGGGGACACTAACGAAATTAATTCAAATTAAATCAAATAGTGGTTTTTGTGGAGAGGGGAAACCCAGAGTACCCGGAGAAAAACCTATCGGAGCAGAGAAGAGAACCAACAAACTCAACCTACATACCACGATTGCTTATTCCATCTGCACGTTAGCTGTTCCCAGTTAGTTACAAAAGCAGTGACACTTTGACAATGAAATAAAGTTCATAGCGTAGTTGATTTCCGCGAATCCTTGTCTACTTACTCAGTGTTGACTTTCCGAAAAAAAGCCTACATTAGTCTTTTGGATCGAATTCGAAGAGTTTAACGAGGTCTTTTGATCAAAAAATGTGTTAACCTTTGTTTGATGATGTCGGCTGAATATGCCTGTACTTTCATCGATAATAAGCAATTATTCACGAAAGTGTAAACGTATTTAACAATTATTCCATGAGCGCGCTTTGGATATGCGATGGTAAATAGCCAACGAGGTGCGAAGCGACGAGCTGGCTATAACCAGTCTCATATCCAAAGAGTGCGAATGGACTGATAGTTCTAATTACATTTTAATTAAATTCTGAACTGTTTTGCTTCCATAACGACAGGATGTTGTCTCAGTTTTTGAAAATGGACAGACGCAATCAGTTTCCAGATAAGGTCATTACGGTATATGAGCTGATAACCGAGATGGGGTGAGCCAATCAGAAAGCTAGAAATGCAATATCCGAGGTCGGAAATTTGATGATAGAGCGACTTTCGTATGACCTTGAAAAAGTGTTCGCAATTTGTTTCACGGACCAACGTTTGCCAAGATCAAAACAAACCTCCTTATTCCCGCCAAGGACATGTTTGGATACTTGAAAATTTCGCTTCCCTTTACAAATTTTTAAAGGGGGTGGTTCTTAACTACCAAACCTTTGCTGTGGACCCCTTCAAATAGTCATTTCTCGAATTCCTTTAACTCTACAATTATCCTTTTTGCAAAGTGTGTGCTATTTATTATTCCTTTGTCTGGTTTGACTCACGTGACCAAAACAGAACATGCCTAAAAACTAAGCGACTTAACTACCGGGGTGTTTTTCACAAATTTTGAACGAAACATTTTCAGAACACTCTAAGAAATCTGTAGCATGGGTTTTAAAAGAAATTATTTCTCAAAAAAATCATGACGTCATAAGGTCCTCCTTAGATACGCTTTTCAAAACATCAGTTCCATTTTTTTGTCCAAATAGAAATTCCATGCTACACTTTACGAAAAATAATGGGGTGGTTCCCATCCGGTGACCGCCTCTTCCTTTCGTTTCCTGACAGCTTTTACCTCTATTT